>NW_028261382.1:62248415-62323415 GCF_051295495.1 Thamnophis sirtalis
GCTTCCCCTTTGGCCCAACAGCTGAAGCAACATTTTCAGACTTAAAGGACAGAGTCCGTGGGTGCCAGATGCAACTGAGAAGAAAGTTGCTGTTTTCTCCAAACAGAGGAGAGAAACTATCCGGTTTCAAAACAAAACCAACTAACCAACCCGCAACCACTTCCTTGTCAGGACACAAAATCTTGAGAAAATGCAAAATGTAGTTGAGATAGCACGCCTTGACTCCCCTTCAATATCCTTCCTTCCTTCCTTTCTCCTCCCCCCTACTCCCTTCCATTTTTCTCCTTTCTTCCTTCTCATTTTCCTTCCTTCTTTCCTCCCCCCTCTTTTGTTATTTCTTTCTTCTTTTTTTCCTTTCTTTCTTCCTCCCTCCTTCCTTCTTTATCCCTTTCTCTCTTTCTTTCTTTTTCTTTCTGTCCCTCCCTCCTTCTTTTCCTCCCTCCCCCCTCTTTCTCTTCCTTTCTCTCTCTTCCTTTCTCCCGTCTTTCCTTCTTTGTCTCTTCCTCCCTCCTTCTTTCTTTCTTTTTTCTCTTGCTTTCTCTTTCTTTCTTTCTATTTCTCCCTCCTTTCTTCTTTCTCCCTCCTTCCCTCTTTTTTCTCTTTCTTTCTCTCTCTTTTTCTTTCTTCGTCCCTCCCTCCCTCCTTTTCTCTCTTCCTCCCTCCCCTCTTTCTTTTTATTTCTTTCTCTCTTCCTCCCACCCTCCCTACTTCCTTCTGTCCTTCTTTCTCTCTTCCTCCCTCCCTCCTTCTTTCTTTTTCTTTCTTTCTTTTTCTTTCTTTCTATTTCTCCATCCCTCCCTTTCTTTCTCTCTTTCTTTGTCTCTCTCTCCCCTCCCTCCCTCCTTCCTTTCCATCACCTCTACGTCAGGAACAGAAATGACCAATTTCTCGATATAAAAGATCAACACCCAGATCCAGAGAGCTGATCGTGTTTGCAAAGGAGGCAACTGAGATAAAGGGGTCACTGTTTTCTTTTTAATGTTTTCCCATGACTTCTGCAAAGCCAGAGCTGGGTTTGACTGCATCTCACTAGGCAGAAGCAATTTTTGCAAGCCGTTGAACCTGCTGAGATCAGAAGCTGCCTTTTCTCTGGAGCGTTTGGGCCAACGTTGTAGCTAGGTAGCCCGGCTCGGCTCTACTATTTACCGCGTAGAATGTAATAGGGATAGGCCCTCAAGCAAAGTGTTCACACAGGCACTTCCGGTTCAGGAAATGCTCAGTCAACGGACTCAACTGGAGACGTCCCATCATCAAGGTCAGGGTTTGGCTAAGACCCCCACTTTAGCAATTAGCAGTAGCACTTAAGACTTATATAGCACTTTATAGTGATTTTATAGCCCTCTCTAAGCAGTTTACAGAGTCAGCCTCTTGCCCCTCCCCCCAACAATCTGGCTCCCCATTTTAGCCATCCAAGAATGGAAGGCTGAGTCAACCTCGAGCCTGGTGAGATTCGGACTGCCAAATAGCAGGCAGGTGGCAGTCAGCAGAAGTAGCCTGTAATTCTGCATTTAATCACAGTACAGGGAGGGAGGGAGGGAAGGGAGAAAGGGAGGGAGGGAAGGGAGAGAGGGAGGGAGGGCAATAGCTGTAGCATTTAGACTTAGATGTCACTTCACAGTGCCCTATCTAAGCAGTTCAATCTGGGTCCTCATTTTACCCACCTCGGAAGGATTGGAAGGCTGAGTCAACCTTCAGCTGGTCAGGATCAAACAGGAAGGAAGGAAGGAAGGAAGGAAGGAAGGAAGGAAGGAAGGAAGGAAGGAAGGAAGGAAGGAAGGAAGGAAGGAAGGAAGGACAATGGGAGGAAGGGAAGGAAGGAAGGAAGGAAGGAGAAAGGGAAGAGCAATAGCAATAGCACTTAGACTTATATATCACTTCACAGTGCTTTACAGCCCCCTCAAAGCAGTTTACAGAATCAACACATCTCCCCCAACAATCTGGGTCCTCATTTTACCCACCTCGGAAGGATGGAAGGCTGAGTCAACCTTGAGCCTGGTGAGATTCGAGCTGCCAAATTGCAGGCAGCAGAAGTGGCCTGCAGTACTGCACTCCAACCACTGCACCACCTTGGCCCTTTCATACATCTCTTGAAAGTTCCCTTCCTCTTTGATTCCTTTGCTCCTTATCAGGACGGCCAGAAATTTCCCGGATAATGACTTCAATCTACTTCAGGCCAGGACCCAACAACGGTCCTCTGTTCACATGCCATCATTACACCTTTATTTCCTTTTATTCCCCTAGGTGTTTTCCAACTCCAGGTGCCCTTTGCTCCTTTTCTGGGCAGGTGGGCATCTTTCCCAGCTACAATACTGGCCTATTTAACTTTCTATGGAAACTTATGAGGCCCAGAGGCATTCTTGGGAATCAGCAATGGTTGTTTGCTGGGCAGCAAGCCAGCTTCCATTTATTTTTAATTAGAAGAAGCTTTAAAAGAAACCTAGAGTGAGGAGGGACGAGAGGACTGGCTGGCAGACCGAAAGGCAGCAGTCCACGGTGCCCACAGACAACATAAAGCTTGCCTTGACATAAAACGGTGGAGCTGGGAGTGAATTCTTGGCCATCCACTATTTCAAAGCAAGGATATTGAGCCAGGAATACAGTCAGTCTTCGATGTATGACCCCAATTGAGTGCAAACGTTATGTTAAGTTGTTAAGTGAGGCACAAATGGTGATCCCATGACAATTGCCAAGAGCCCAGATTTTGATTACATGGCTGTGAGGATACTGCAACAATCATAATAAAAGCATGCACTGATGATAAGTTACTTTTTCAGGATTGTTGCAACTTCAAATTTTTGGAAATGATAAGGAAATTATTGGGAGTTGAGGACTACCTCTATAACAATCAAGGAACCATAAACATCCAGATCCAACCCGGAATGGGGGAGGGGGGCTCCCAGCTCATACCAGGTGGCCGCTCTGGAACCCCTTCAGAAACCAAGTTGCTAAAACTCAACACTGGTTTGCAAAAGGGATGACCAAACTTTGAAGCAGTGGTGAAATTCATTTTTTTTTACTACCGGTCCTGTGGCTGTGGCTGTGGCTGTGGCTGTGGCTTGGTGAGCATGACAGGGGAAGGAAGGATACTGCAAAATCCTGATTCCCTCCCCACTCCAGGGGAAGGATACTGCAAAATCCCCATTCCTTCACCACTCCAAGGGAAAGATACTGTAAAATACCCATTCCCTTCCCACCCCAGGGGAAGGATATTGCAAATCCCTATTCCCTCCCCACTCCGGGGGAAGGATACTGCAAAATCCCCATTCCCTCCCCACTCCAGGGGAAGGATACTGCACTATCCCCTTTCCCACCCACTCTGGGGCCAGCCAGAGGTGGTATTTGCCGGTTCTCCAAACTATTCAAAATTTCCGCTACTGGTTCTCCAGAACATGTCAGAACCTGCTGAATTTCACCCCTGCTTTGAATGCTTCTACTCCAGATCCACAAGACGGCTTCTCGCCATGCCCAGAAATCCATTCCATATACTCCATGAGTTTTAGCAAAACGATCCAGCTGTATTCAGGCAATGAAATTAATGAAAGACCGAATGGATGTATTTAAGGGTTCGCTTTTTGTTATGTTACCTAGTTTTTGCATTCACATTCATATTGTTTGAATCTAGCCTGTTGGGACCATGACAGTATGATACCATGAACCAGGGCCCATGTTAGAGAGAGACTGGTTAAGCCGGAGGGAGGAGTCAAGCAGGGAATTAGTCTGGAATCCTTACGTAGAGAGCAAGGTCTAACCTCCTCTGAATTCTGCCAAACCTTACCTAGTCTAGCTCAGGTACAATCTGCCAGTCTGGGAAGATTCCTGTAAAATAGGCATGAGCAATAAAGTAACAAGTTGAACTCTTCACCCGTGGATTGGGTTGTTCATGCCTAAGAGCCTACAAGAACGGGCGTCCACCATAAATGTAATGGAACAAATAAACGAGGCAAACCCAGAACATTGCTTAATTCAGTAAACAAGTTTCACAGGCCAGTTGTGGCATGTTTTTCTGTTGTTTCAAAGCAAAACAAGACACTAAAAACACGCATCTCGTTTGCAGGTTCTGAAAAAAAAGAATGCAAGTTTTGGTGCTGGATTTGTTTTGCTTTAAAAAAAAAGACAATTCAGTTCCTCTTCGGTAATCAAACAGCTTCTCCCACGCCAAATCCTTTATCCTCAAACACAATCACATTTTTTTTATATTGCTTTCAGCCGGTGAAGGTAGTCCAAATGCTCAACAGCAGAGTAATCTACAGATTTAAGTATCTCTAAATACACAGTGAAAAAGATGAATGGCCCATTAAGAAAAAAACACATGCAAGTCCCTAAATACATATGTTTAGTTTAATGCACATACTAAGCAGCCTGGGAGTGTGAATTTCAAAGTTGGAGAAGGGGGAGGGGGGAGGAGACATATTGACAAAGGAGTCATTACACGCTGGATAAATAATATATCATTTAGAACAAACTCTCTGGACTGTCGTGAACAGCTGTTTTGTCACTGGGAAAAGAGCAGAGCAAGACGGAGATGGGAATTTAAATTGTGCCTATGATCCGGAGGGTGGGGGGAGAGGGAGGGAGGGAGGGAGGGGCAGGCAAAATCATGGAAGAACCTCTCCCGTCAAAACAAAAACAAAAAGAAAGAAAACCTTATTTTACTTCATTGTAACATGGCGGCAAGGAAGTGGTCACAATCCAGGAAAGACACAAGGCAGTGGAAAGAATAGAGGAAAAGATAGAACAGAAAAATCCCAAATAAACCAAGAGGACAACAATTTTTTTTGAAAGATATAAAAATGGGACTGGAATTGGATAATCTGGAAAAGGTTTTGAAAGGGAGAAAGAGGTAAGGGTGAATATTTTGGAGATATGGCAGCCTAGGAGAATAAAGATGGGAGAAAAAGGTATAATGAAGATACAGATGTTGATAGAGACAAGGATTCAAGAGAAGAGTATGGGAGGAAAGCCAAAAAAACAAAGAAGAATTGAAGTATTAAAACCGGCAAGAGATGATGGATAGAAAAGATATTTTTTTTAACTTTTCTTTCTTTCTTTCTTTCTTTCTTTTTTATAATATAATGATGGCCTGATTAAAAACTATAAATAGAGGTAGAAATAAGAATATGCATCTTCATAAGGGCAATGTCTTAATTAAATATGTGTATTAATATTAGGATTAGTAAGAGTGACCTGATTAGAAGTCAGAATAGAGGTAGAAGTAAGAATTTAAGCAGTTATAATATCAATATATGGAGAGGGTCTGTTGTGCAAAACATAGCTTCAAAAGGGAAAAGCAACTGGACTTCCTTGTTTTTTTCTTCTTTGAAGAACAGAAGAAACTTCTTGGATGAGAAGTGAAACGTTTTCAAAGAAGAAAACCCCAGGAATTCCAGTTGCCCTTTGGAAAAAGCACCGTTGGGATTGTAATAGAAATCTTTCTTTGGTGGGCCTTAATTCATGCTGGCTAGGGAATTCCGGGAGTTGAAGTCCATGGGTCTTCAGGTTGCCACGGTTGGACACCCCTGAACTAAAGTCAGCTTGGTGTGTGTGTGTGTGTGTGTGTGTGTGTGTGTGTGTGTGTGTGTGTTTGTGTGTTTGTGTGTCTAACTGGCCAGAGCTCAGTTCTCTCTGAATAAGGCTTTTGGAGAAAGTTTGCAGAATGAAGCACATGTAGGGACATTCTACCCGTCACTACATCATGGGTATGATTTTGCAGATCTGTAACACGCTCTGTGGACCCCAGGAAACAGTGGTGAAATTCAAAAAATTTTTACTACTGGTTCTGTGGCCATGGCTTGGTAGGCGTGATGTGGCTTGGTGTGTGTGGCTTGGTGGGCATGGCAGGGGAAGGCTACTGCAAAATCTCAATTCCCACCCCACTCTGGGGCCAGTCAGAGGTGGCATTTGCCGGTTCTCCGAACTACTCAAAATTTCTGCTACCGGTTCTCCAAACTACCCAAATTTCCACTACTGGTTTTCCGAACTACTCAAAATTTCCGCTACCGGTTCTCCAAACTACTCAAAATTTCCACTACCGGTTTTCCAAACTACTCAAAATTTTCACTACCGGTTCTCCGAACTACTCAAACTTTCCACTACCAGTTCTCCAGAACCTGTCAGAACTTTCTGGATTTCACCCCTGCCAGAAAGCTAAAACATTGGTGTCATCAGTCCCTCTCTTCCAAAAGTGAACAAGATAAACCCAAATTCGCCAAAGCTAAAGAAAAAAAGAGGGGGGGGGGGAATCTCACACCACTACAAGTTTGGCCAATCACTGAAGAGTGACTGACAGCCGCAGCTGTAAATGCCAAGACTGATGTGTTGAGTTAGGGAGGCTGAAAGGCTTGCTGGAAGAGGGCTCAGATTATCATACACATATTACAAACAATCCTCGGCTTACAACTGTTTTCTTAGCGACAGTTTGAAGTGGCAAAAAAGTGACTTACGGCTGTTCCATTTCAGAACAACTAACCTTGCTTCAGACGTCAGCTCTGTGACTTCATTCCAAGCCTAGATATGATACCTCTGATTTTTGAAATGCCTTTGAAAGTTGAACCCCTACAGCAAGTGGCTAGCAAGGATATGAAAGAGAGCATTCAGAGAAAACAGGTAAATAATTTTTACTGCCAAACTCCAGCAATTTTGTTAAGAAAACACAGTGCAATTATAGATGGATATATATATATATATATATTTAATATGCAGAGCTCAAAACCTGTAATTACATCACAGAGATGTATTTGTCTGAGCTTTTTTTTTTTAAAAAAATTAAAGTTCAATGGAAACTAAGGATTTGCTGCCTTCTCTTCCTTATTCCTCTGAACGGTTGCAGGATTTGGGTTTGGCTAGTCTAGAGAAAAGAATTAGGGGTGACATGATAGCAGTCTTCCAGTGTTTGAGGGGCTGCCCTAAAGAAGAGGGGAATCAACTTATTTTGCAAAGCACAAGAAGGCAAGACAAGAAACCATGGATAGAAAGCAACCTGGAATTAAGGAGAAATCAAGGAGAGAAGCAACCTGGAATTAAAGAGAAACTTCCTAACAGCGAGGGCAATCAATCAATAGTATTGTTTGTCTTCAGAAGTTGTAGGTGCTCCATCATTGGAGGCTTTCAAAAACAGACTGGGCAACCATTTATCTGAAATGGTGTAGGGTCTTCCAAGAAGACTTCCAAGGTCTCTTCCAACTTTGCTATTCTATTAAACAAGGAGAAAACAGCAAAATTTAGGGAACAGAAGGCTAAAAGGAATTTTGTCTGTCTTAGTTTAATTAAAAGAAGAACAAGGGATGACATGGTAGCAGTGTTCCAATATCTCAGGGGTTGCCACAAAGAAGAGGGAGTCAAACTATTCTCCAAAGCACCTGAGAGCAGGACAAGAAGCAAAGGATGGAAACTAATCAAGGAGAGAAGCAACCTAGAACCTAGAAATTTCCTGACAGCTAAAACAATTAGTCAGTGGAACAACTTTCCTCCAGAAGTTGTGGGTGCTCCATCACTGGAGGCTTTGAAGAAGAGACTGGACAGTCAATTGTCTGGAATGGTAGAGGTCTCCTGCTTGAGCAGGGGGTTGGACAAGAAGACCTCCAAGGTCTCTTCCAACTCTTCTGCTATTCTGTTAAACCTCATGGGTTATTCAGCCAACCGTCTTTGTTTCCCTAACCAAAAATATTCCAGCAATGGGGTATGTAATTTCATTTACTGCCCTCGCCCCTTCTTCATCTTGAGAATGCATTACCATATAGCTTCATTCCAAGCCCACTGCTCCCCCCACTCCCCACCGGTTGAAGCCGACGCAAGCACACACTTGTTGAAAAGACTCACACAGTTCCTGGCTTGAAGGCCTACTAACTTCAATTCATTCTCCCAAGAAATTCTTGGCAGAAGAAATATTTCCCAAACTCAGAGAGTTGGAAATTCAGCTGTCAAGGCAGCCCGGACTTGACTTAAGCCTGGTTGACTTCTTTGGCTGAAGTCTACTGTGATGCATATTTTGAGGGTTGCAATTAAGGTGGGGGGAGCAGACTCCAAAAACTTCAAAGCAGGCTAATCAGGAAGGCTAAAGCCAACCAACATTTCAAGAGAAGAGTAGCCGGGAGCTGCTGTGGAGAGAGCGAGATCCCCTTTCAGGCAATGCTATGGCAGGCTGTTTTCTTAGCCTCCCACTATTCCTAAATTTGGAAAGCTATCTGAGCCCCACTGTGTTTTTTTCCCCCCTCTCTCCTCCTCGCCCCCACCGTTCTTCCTTACATACCCATTTCTGCTTTTCTGTTTCTCTAGCTTAAGTGCAAGGACAGCAACGTACTGCAGATTTTTTTCCCAAAGGAATGTTGTTTTCCAGATGGAGGCAGAAAGATTAACGGTTCCACCACAATAGCGCGAAGACCTTAAGCGCGGAGACATAAGCGCGAAGGTCTTTTCAGCGCTGTCATAATCGCTGAAACTAACTCGACCTTATCGCGGAGACTTAAGGGCGAAGACGGCAGCGCGAGCTTCAAACTTCAGTAATTGTTATTTAAAGCGCGGCTTGGCTGGCTTGCTTCAGTGACGTTTCAAGCTTTATTTAAATATTTAAATGCTGGCTTCCTTCAGTGACGTTTCAAGCTTTATTTAAATATTTAAATGCTGGCTTCCTTCAGTGACGTTTCAAGCTTTATTTAAATATTTAAATGCTTCTGTGATGGTTCCTACGTTTGTGTAAAGTTGCGGCTTGCTTCAGGGACGTTTCAAGCTTTATTTAAATTGTTGCTACGTTTGTGTAAAGGTGCGGCTAGCTTCAGGGACGTTTCAAGCTTTATTTAAATTGTTGTTACGTTTGTGTAAAGGTACGGCTAGCTTCAGGGACGTTTCAAGCTTTATTTAAATTGTTGTTACGTTTGTGTAAAGGTACGGCAGCGCGAGCTTCAAACTTCAGTAATTGTTATTTAAAGCGCGGCTTGGCTGGCTTGCTTCAGTGACGTTTCAAGCTTTATTTAAATATTTAAATAAAGTTTGAAACGTCACTAAAGCAAGCCAGCCAAGCAAGCCAGCCGCGCTTTAAATAAACGTAGCATTCACTCACTTTAAAAAAAACCTTTACACAAACGTAGGAACCATCAGTGAAGTATTTAAATATTTAAATAAAGCTTGAAACGTCACTAAAGCAAGCCAGCATTTAAATATTTAAATAAAGCTTGAAACGTCCCTGAAGCTAGCCGCAACTTTACACAAACGTAGGAACCATCAGTGAAGTATTTAAATATTTAAATAAAGCTTGAAACGTCCCTGAAGCAAGCCGCAACTTTACACAAACGTAGGAACCATCGTAGGAACCATCACAGAAGCATTTAAATATTTAAATACGTAGGAACCATCAGTGAAGTATTTAAATATTTAAATAAAGCTTGAAACGTCCCTGAAGCAAGCCGCAACTTTACACAAACGTAGGAACCATCACAGAAGCATTTAAATATTTAAATAAAGCTTGAAACGTCACTGAAGGAAGCCAGCATTTAAATATTTAAATAAAGCTTGAAACGTCACTGAAGCAAGCCAGCCAAGCCGCGCTTTAAATAACAATTACTGAAGTTTGAAGCTCGCGCTGCCGTCTTCGCCCTGATATCGACGCGGTAATGTAGGCGCGCTAATGGCTAAGCGTATTTGTGCACGCGTATTAGTCGGCGCTGTTTTGTCTAGCGCGGTTTTGACGTGCCACGAGATTAACAAGGTAGCTGCTGCAGAGAGAGGGGGGGAGGGAGGGGGGAGAATTAAAGAAAGAGAATTCAATAATTAGACAGAGAAAATAGATATGAGAGAGAGAGAGAGAGAGAGAGAGAGAGAGAGAGAGAGAGAGAGAGAGAGAGAGAGATGGATAAAGATGGATGGATGGATGGATGGATGGATGGATGGATGGATGGATGGATAGATAGATAGATAGATAGATAGATAGATAGATAGATAGATAGATAGATAGATAGATAGATAGATAGATAGATAGATAGATAGATAGATGAGGTAAAGGTTCCCCTTGCACGTATGTGCTAGTTGTTCCCAACTCTAGGGGACGGTGCTCATCTCCATTTCAAAGCCAAAGAGCCAGCGCTGTCCAAAGACATCTCCATGGTCATGTGCATGGCATGACTAAATGCCCAAGGCGCACGGAACACTGTTCCCTTCCCACCAAAGGAGGTTCCTATTTTTCTACTTGCATTTCTTATGTGCTTTTGAACTGCTAGGTTGGCAGAAGCTGGGACAAGTCACGGGAGCTCACTCCATTACGCGGCACTAGGGATTTGAACTGCCAAAATGCCGACCTCTCTGATCAACAAGCTCAGCGTCTTAGCCACTGAGCCACCACATCCCTAGATAGATAGATCTATAGATCGATTGATAAGATAGATAGGTATGTAGGTATGTAGGTATGTATGTATGTAGGTAGGTAGGTAGGTAGGTAGGTAGGTAGGTAGGTAGGTAGATAGATGATAGATAGGTAGGTAGGTAGGTAGGTAGGTAGGTAGGTAGGTAGGTAGATAGATAGATAGATAGATAGATAGATAGATAGATAGATAGATAGATAGATAGATAGATAGATAGATAGATAGAAAGAAATGAGAGAGATCAAGATAAATATAGACAGACAATACAGATGGATGGATGGAAATCGAGAAAAATTAGAGACAGACAGACATGTACAGACAGACAAATTGACAGACTGATAAACAGGCAGACAGACAGAGGGCCAAGCTGAATGGCAAAGAGAGTCTTTTGGAGTCAGGCAAGTTATTCCAGACAGCTTCCTAGCAATGCAAAGAACGAAGTCTGCAGTCACGACTCCTGTCCTCACCTAAACTTTTTTCTTTCTTGCTCTCTTGTTGCAAACTTAAAATTCCACCCAGGAATATCATGAACCCTTTTCAACTAACCTACATCCGGTGACACCTCCATTCCTCTTTTCCCAACAAGGAAATGGGCACAGTTTAATTTAGTTTAGCTTCTTGTGCCTCAAAAATAATAAGACCTCCCTAAAAATGAGGCCAAGTGCTTATTTCAGCGGTCAAAAGAAAATAAGATCCTGTCTTATTTTTGGATAAACATGGTAGTTTATTGTCATTGCACATCATACAATGAAATTAAATGCCATCTTCAGTGTACTTATAACTATAAAAATAAAAACACAAACACACATCCTTTGCATGCTATATAATTGAAATTGAAACGCCGATATTGCATTAGTATTGTACCATACTGTATTATTCAATATAGTTACTGTCCTTGGGTAGAAGCTGTTTTTCAGCCTATTTGTCTTTGTTTTTATTGCCCTGTACCATCTGCCAGATGGTAATAATCTTTTTTTAAAAAGGGTGCCCAGGATGAGATGGATCTTTAAGAATGTTTTGAACTTTCTTAAGGCAGCGGGAGCTATAAAGCTCTTCCAAAGAGGGGAGAGGGCAACCCGTGATCCTCTGGGCAATGACGTTGAACCTCTGGAGTGCTGTCGTATCAGCCCCTGTGCAATTGGCAAACCAGACACAGTGCCTCCCAACTAGAGGAAAAGTTAAGGGATATGGTGCCATCTCTCAAGAGAATGGAAAATGTGACCTTCCTCATGAAGGCAACTTCTGAACTCCAAACTTCGTAACTCTGAAGGTAAATGCTGTCAACAAAGGTCCAAAACACAGACAGACACACAGACACAGACACAGACACAGACACACACTGATGTAAACGATAACTACACCAATCAAGCCAGCCCTTCACGACCTACGTATATTAGGGCTGTTATGATTTCCTGTTGTAAATTGCTAAGAACAGCCGCATCGGGAAATCCTCTCCAGGCCAAGAGAGTACTTATATGAATCATGATTATTTCCCTTTCATCAAGTGTGTACTTTTTCTTTGCAAGATGAAAGGTGGAAAAACACACGGCATTGTATCTCAGAATTCAGATGCACACAGAAATGGTAAACACATTACAGGATTCTCTTCTGAGAGGGCTTGGCCACCGGGAAACCAGAGAAGTCTTATCTCTTCGGTGAGAACAGAAAGAGCGGAAACTTTGGTTTTCACCAAACACCACCACCAAGGCCATGAATAAATCTATCTATATATAAAAGGCAAGTACCACTCACTCATCACGAAATCTCCAGAACCGTAAAGCCTACAAACTTGAAATTTGACACGTATGTTCCTCTTGGCTTCTAGGTGCTCGTTAAGAAAGGATTTTTTGAAATGACTATCAGATCATTAGTATTCTGTATGTTGTGATGCTAAGGAGTTCTACTTTCCCTCCTCACCTGAAAAGAACTCTGTTCCAACTGCCAGTTGCCTTATATTAAAACGCTCTGATGTTAAGACATTCTACTCCCCCTCCCCACCTGAAAAGAACTCTGTTTCAACTGCTAGTTGCCTCAAATTCCATTACTTCAGTTCAAACTGGCAGACATTCCACTCCTTCAATCAGGAGTGGTCCGGTACTCCTTCCAGTGCTAAATATCGGTACCTCACCTACATGTCTACACCTTCCATCTATGGAACTGCTTCCAGGCGACAGGAGCAATATTCCCATATTGTCTTTCAATCACCAACCACCACTGAGCCAACGGATTGTGAACTGAATTTTTCCTGCATAGCCACATAGTTTCGTTGCAAAGCATGGTTATCCAGCTACTAGTAATATTATATGACTATACGCTAGTACTCCTATGGCACCCAATTTACATTGCCCTAATCCAGTATTGCATTTCTGTATGCTTTATCAATTTAGCTTGCATTTACTTATCTCTCAGTAGTTCAAAAGCCCAAAAGATATTTAGATTTTCAGCTGAAGAGCTACGTGGAGATGGGGAGGAAATGACAACAGATTGGAAGGGACCTTGGAGGTTTTCTGGTCCAACCCCTTACTCAAGCAACAGACTCTCCACCAAATAGTTGTCCAATTAAGGATTGAGAAACTTTGATTTTGACTAAGACTTTGACTAATGTTGGCGTACCATGATGCTGGTTAATGGACACCATTTACCAGCATAATATTCTCCCAACTTTAAGCAAATGTTGTTCAGTTCATAGAAAGTCCTGAAGACATAAGGATGCATTCAGCTGATCAAATGACATATAGAATCTCATTTACAATAGATGGTAATGGAAATTTGACTAGCAATCACTTCTTGGTGGGAAAATGTGCAGGTCAAATTTGGTAGGATTTCACATATTCCCAGATATATTCAGGGGGAAAATCCCTCTGCCTCCACCAAGATATCTATGGAAATACATCTTCTCTGCAGTCCAGGGACTCCAAAATACTTTTATCTTTATCTTGACCAAGAAAGGACAATTAACCAGTGGAACAGCTTTCCTTTGAAGGTGTAGGGGCTTCATCAGTGGAGTTTTTAAGAAAAGACGGGCAGCCATCTATCTGAAATGGTATAGACTACAGTCTCCTCCTTGAGCAGGAGGTTGGATTAGTAGACCTCCAAGGTCTTTCCAAGCTCTATTTTGATCGAATCATTAACAATGAAAGACCCAAACAAACCTGGACTTCAGTAAATTCAGAACCTTGGAGAGTTCAATCCAGATGATCTATAGGCTGGGTTAAATCTCAGAAGGAACACTGTTGTTCCAGTTCACCTTAAAAGGCCTTTAAAAAGGAGACTTCATGCCTCCAATTCTACTTGTTCCTTTCTAAAGATATTTTTAAAAAGCCCTTGATCATCTCTGTCTGAAATTCTTAAATGGCTGGGAAATTCAGTTGAACGTTGCAGTTCTCAAAATAATAAAGAGGGCTACGGACTGAAAAGTCACAAGAGGGATTGTCAAAGACTTGACCTCCATTGGGTAGTCTGAGATTCACTGTACTTTGAATCTAGGCAGGATGTTTCTGCATTCAGGCCATAGAAAGGTGACGTGTTCTGTAGATAGAAGCTAAGGACGATTCTGTTAGTATGGAGTCCTACATAAATGCTTCTTGACCCTTTGGGATAAAATTAAGACCTGTCTAAACCATCCATTCTGCTTTCTGTGTCCAATCGGATGCCTCCAGAGAAACCCCGAAGGATTTCCAGATCATGTTCTCCAACATCCATTAACAGCAGGGCTTTCCAACCATGGCTACTGTACGACGTGTGGACTTCAACTCTCAGAATTCCTCAGCCAATGTTGTGGCCCACCAGCAGATTCGGACAGTGAGGAGGCTGGGGAGGAAGATGGGCCAGTCCTGGAGTCTGAGGAAGGCTCTGATGAGGGCTCTGTGTCAGAGACAGAGAGGGGGCTAGGGCCGTCCGACAGTTATCACCTGCCTTCAGAGTCAGACATCAGTGAGGCAGAAGAACAGCTGGAGCCTGTTCCCAGTGTGCGCATGTGCAGTGTTGCCAGACAAAGGGAACAGCTAAGGAACAAGGGTCGACTTGGGAGTAAGGCCATAGGTGGATGGTGAATGGCCCCTTCCAGAGGAAATAAAAGAGGAGCGAAAGGGGAGTGGAGTTTGCAGGAGACCATTAATTCACTTAATTGGTTCGTGACTCTCCAAGACTCCTTGCCAAGTTCGGCAGATATCAGCCTGCCAGCTCTCCAAGCCAGATAAGGTCCGTGACTGTAAATCCTCTCTGGAAAGACTTTGCTGGTGTGAATGAGCAGAATTAGCAGCAAATTAATAAAAGGGTTTTTTGTCAGGAACAGGAGTTTGCTTCATGCTCTCGGGAAGCCTCGGTCAGAACAGCCAGCCATGGGTCTCCAACCACGGCTACTGCATGATGTGTGGACTTCAACTCCCAGAATTCCTCAGGTAGTAATGCCTGGCTGTGCCAACTTGGATGGAGAAGCTAAACCAGATCAATCCTGGTTAGGATTTGACAAGAAGGACCCCAGGGAACACCTGCCGGTGCGCGAAGGCAAGACTCACAAGGGAAGGCAATTCTGTAGAACCGTGATGGGCATGCGCACCATCACCAGCTGCTCTTCTGGTCTCTGGCACACACATGCATGCCAGCAACCTGGCCTTTGCGTGTGCCGGAAACCTAAAGCCCAGCATGCACAAGCAGGTCATCTGGTCTTTGGGTTCCCAGCATTCTGGTGCCTGCGAAGACCAGCTGGCCAGCATGCACAACCATGCTGGAAACCCAAAGACCAGGTGGCCTGCGCATGCATGTGCACTGGCCAACTAGACTTCGGGGTTTCGGCACATGGGCGCTTGCACACATGTTCTCATTTGGGCCGTTGGTGCCGCAAAGGTTTGGTATCCCTGCCCTAGGAGGAGGCACATACAAACTACTTCTGTGCCGCTGCCAGGAAAAACTGTGCAGGGCATGTCTGGGTAATCACTGGACTCCAGTTGGAATTGAAGGAGACTTTGCCTGAAACCAAGAGAGACAGGAAACCAGGGGAGAATTTCGTTTCATATTAGCTCCGCTACCAGAGATTTATGTGGCCATTTCTCAGCGGTTTCTACAGTCTGTTTAAGCCAAGCTACCTTCTGGAAAACTCAACTTACAACCCCCTCCGGTTCAAAGGCAGCATTAAAAAAATAAAAAAATAAAAAAATAAAAGTATATGAGCAATCACGGCCTGGGTGTGGGTCTCTCTCGCTCTCTCTCCCTATCTCTCTCTCTCAAAACATTTTAATTATACATTTTCCTTTATTACAGATCACACTTCCAGTTTTGCAACAACGGTGTACTGGCTGTATCAAGTCATTTTTAAGTATAGCTAAAGGTTCCCCTCGCACATATGTGCTGGTCGTTCCCAACTCTAGCAGGCGGTGCTCATCTCCGTTTCAAAGCCGAAGAGCCAGCGCCGTCCGAAGATGTCTCCCTGGTCATGTGGCCGGCATGATTCAATACTGAAGGCTCACGGAACGCTGTTCCCTTCCCACCAAAGGTGGTTCCTATTTTTCTACTTGCATTTTTTATGTGCTTTCGAATTGCTAGGTTGGCAGAAGCTGGGACAAGTCACAGGAGCTCACTCCGTGACGCAGCACTAGGGATTCAAACTGTGACCTTTCTTATCGACAAGCTCAGCATCTTAGCTACTGAGTCCCTCTTTTTTAAGTATACATAGTATTATACACCCTGATTATAACCATTATTCTCATAGTCATACAGTGTAGTCTCTGTCTCTCTCTCTCTGTCTCCCTCTCTTGGCTTACGACCACAATTTGAGCCCAACATTTCTGTTGCTAAGTGAGACAGCTGTTCAGTGAGTTTTCCCCCCTTTTTTGCCACGGTTGTTAAGTGAATCGCTGCAGTTGTTCGTCGCTTGTCGGAAGGTTGGCAAAAGGGATTACGTGGGCTCAGGACACTGCCATCATCCTAAATGTGAATCAGTTGCCACGTGTCTGGCCTTTTTTTTTTTTTTGATCACGTGACCATGGGGATGCTGCAGTGGTCACAAGTGTGAAAAACGGCCATAAGTCCCCCCCTTTTTTTAGTGCCATTACCCTTCGAATGGTCACTAAACAAATGGTTGCAACTCAAGAAGTCGCTGTCATCTGTATATGGGATTTACAAAGACAGAAGCTATTCCTTGGACTCCCAAATGGAGACCAAGTGGAACAAATGGCCAGTTCTAAGTTTCTGGGTGTCGCCATAAAAGAGAACTGACCTGGGGCATCTCACATGGCAGCCCTGGTCAAAAGGGCCCAGCAGAGATTATACGACCTGAGACTTCTCAGGAAACAACAACTGAATGAAAAACCGCTGGTGACCTTCTACCGCTGCACCATAGAGAGTATTTTAACTCACTGCGCCTGTGTCTGGTTTGCCAATTGCACAGGGGCAGATGGGACAGCGCTCCAGAGGGTCAACATCATTGCCCAGAGGACCATAGGATGCCCTCTCCCCTCATTGGAAGAGCTTTATAGCTCCCGCTGTCTTAAAAAAGTTCAAAACATCCTTAAAAGATCCATCTCATCCTGGGCACCCTTTGTTTTTTGAACTATTACCATCTGGCAGCCGGTACAGGACAATAAAAATAGGCTGAAAAACAGCTTCTACCCCAGGGCAGTAACCGTATTGAATTCTACTGTATAGTGCAATATTAATGCAATGTCGAAGTTTTCAATTTCAATTGTATAGTATGTCAAGGATGGGTGTTTGTGTTTTTGTTTTTATAGCTATAATGTACACTGAAGACGGCATTTTAATTTCGTTGTACCATATGCAATGACAATAAAGTAAACTAAAATTTTAGGGGAGGTTTAACCCATACACACTTTTAGAGATTTTTAAGCCATCCCTGGATTGGATTTTGTGGCTCCCTACAGGAAAAAAAAAAACGACGGCTGCTTTTGAGAATTTCTGAAGTTGGAAGTTTGGGCTGAAAGAGGGTTGCGTGCTAATTGCAATTTAAGCCCCGCGAGAAGCCAAATAAACATTGCATCTGGCTTTGCAGCCCATGCCGACGTGAAGGTGTCTGCTATGCTCTGTAGCTAACCAGAAAGGTATTTCTTGGATCCTGCTAACTTGCAATTTCATTATGCAGTGCAAATAAATAAAACCGCACTGCAGGCAGACAGCCAACCCTGAAAGGCCCATCAGGGCAATGTTACAAAATGGAAAGGACTCCTGAGTCATCTTGGATCTCTTGGCGGGGAGTTTTAACTCCTTCATTGCTGCCCTCCGGTTTCCAAACAAAGGGAAAATCTCAGTGGTGGGAGTTTCGCAGGAGCTGCGAGGCAGAGACTGACTTCAAAAGAACACGTCAAATGCCAAAGTATAATTAAATAGGTCTTGGATATAAAATGTTTTCTCCCCCCTTCCCCCAAATGCAGATAAGGAAGCTGCCAAAAATAATAAAACCACTCTTCTGAACAAGTAGAACTTTCCTTTCCTTTCTCTTTCATTTTTTTCTTCCTTTCCCTTCCTCCTTTCCTTCTGCTTCTCCTTTCCTTTCCTCTCCTCTCCCCTTTTCTTCACTTCCTCCTTTTCTTTCCTTCTCTTTCCTTCCTCCTTTCATTTTCTTTCCTCTCCTCTCCTTTCCTCTTTTCTTCCCTTTTCATCTCCCCTCCCCTTCCTTCTTTCCTTTCCTACCTTTCATTTTTTTTCTTCCCTTCCCTTCCTCCTCTCCTTTCCTTTCTACCTATCCTATCCTACTCTATCCTATCCTATCCCATCCTATTCTATTTTATGTTTTTTCATATTCCTATCCTATCCTTTCCTATCCTTCCCTTCCCCCTTTCCTTTGCTTTCCTTTACTTCCTGGGGCAATTAAATACCAACCCTATCTAATTGCAAGGGGCCCCATCTGAAGCATACCACAGTCTTTGAAACAGCTCAACTGAGCTACACCGTGCATTCTAGTAAGAAAAACTAACTCGATATAAACTTAAGGGTCATTTCTGTATTTGGGGTTTTCCTGCCTAAAATGAGGATTCCATGCAAGGGTGTCTTGATGCAAAACTCATATCCTAGTGTCCTGACACCTATGGGTTTTTTTTTCCTGATAGTAGGATCAAAGAAGACAGGAAAAATAAGTGTTGGTATATGTTGCTGAAAAAGAAAAAATATTTGTCCCCGGGCCTCTCCTGATCTAAAAAGAATAGAATAACAGAGTTGGAAGGGACCTTGGAGGTCTTGTACTCCAGCCCCCTGCTTAGGCAGGAAACCTTATGCCACTTCAGAAGGAGGAGGGGGAGGAGGAGCTGCACAGGATCCCGGAAAGTTGAGGCCAGGAGAGAAAACCAACCCCTGTCACACCCATTACTAGCTTGGAAGCCGTCCACACAATCATTTCTAATGCTGGTCCTCACAGGTGTTTTATTTGGCAGACAAAATGAACCTCACACTGAAGACGGGTAGGAATGTCAGGAACAGGATTCCTAGCTCATGATATTCTTTCTAATCTAGAGACGAAGAGGGAAAGTAGAATCAAAACAGGACAAGCTATTTGCTTGTTAGATTCTGGAATCACTTTTGAAGGGTCTTGTCAGGTTTCTGGAAAAAAATATCCTGGACACAAATTGTTTCAACTCCTACCCTCATAACGGCACTATAGGGCACTGCACATCAGAACAACTAGACACAAGGACAGTTTTTTCTTAAACGCCATCGCTCTGCTAAACAAATAATTCCCACAACACTGCCAAACTATTTACTAAGTCTGCACTACTATTAATCTTCTCATTGTTCCTATCACCCATCTCCTCCCACTTATACCATGTTGCTTGTATCTTTACTATTTATATTGTTTTATTTGTTCCCTAATTTTATTTGATTGCTTGGCTGTCAAATATGGCTATCACTAAGTGTTGTATCTTTTTATTCTTGATGAATCTATTTTATTTTATTCTCCTTATGTACATTGAGAGCATATGTACCAAAGATAAATTTCTCATGTGTCCAATCACACTTGGCCAATAAAGAATTCTATTCTATTCTATTCTATTCTGTTTTCTATCATTCTCTTCTCTTCCTCTATTAAATTCCATTCCAATATCCTATCCTGTCCTGTCTTATCCTATCCTATCCTATCCTATCCTATCCTATCCTATCCTATCCTATCCTATCCTATGAAGAGTCCTTGCTTGCTCCTCAGCTTCAGGCAGAAACTAAAGCTAGTCCTTGAATTACGGATACCATTGAGCCCAACATCTCCATTTTGTCACCTTTTCCGCCACAGTTATTAAGCGAACCATTGCAGTGGTTAAGTGAATCCTGTGGCCGTTAAGCAGATCGGGCCTCCTCCATTGACTCTGCCTGTCAGAAGCTGACAGGGGAAGGTTAAAAGTAAAGGTTCCCCTCGCACATATGTGCTAGTCGTTCCTGACTCTAGGGGGCGGTGCTCATCTTCGTTTCAAAGCCAAAGAGCCAGTGCTGTCGTCTCTGTGGTCATGTGGCCGGCATGACTAAATGCCAAAGGCGCACAGAACGCTGTTCCCTTCCCACCAAAGGTGGTTCCTATTTTCCTACTTGCACTTTTTACCTGCTTTCGAACTGCTTGGTTGGCAGAAGCTGGGACAAGTCACGGGAGCTCACTCTGTTACGCGGTGCTTAGGGATTTGAACCACCGAACTGCTGACCTTTCTGATCAACAAGCTCAGCGTCTTAGCCACTGGCATCCCTAATAGTGGAAGGTTATGACCTGTGTGTTATTCTGAAGAACGACCAACTGGCACTCAAGGCAGAGCAGAGATGGTGAACTGATTTGAGAGATTCCCCAGCCGCCTCTACCTTGATTAATGTATCTCATCAAGCAGCCCTTGGAAGACCTAATAAAAATGGTAAAAACGGGAATATCTCATAATTATCCTTCTGAGCTCAACCAGAATCTTCTGCATTTATTCTTTTTTTATTATCTTTGGAAAGAGAAGAGAGAAAAAAAGCATCAACCTTACGCAGCCAAGAAATGATGATCGTATTTATCACACGTTACTTACTTGTGAACAAAAACCTAATTATTACCAATTAAGATGGGGGGGGGGGGAAGCCTTATTTTTTTAAAAAAAATATTTATTACCACTCCACCTTCTTATATGTCTCTTGCCTAATTCCTTAATTGATTCCCCTCTTCCAACATGCAATGAATGAGTAATGAGGCCCGACATTCACACTCGCTGGGGGTTTCTGTGGAAGACACAGCAAGTGGCAAACCAACCAACCCTTCAGTCAGGGTGGGGTGAGGAGAAAGGAGGAGAGCGTGTAGGAAACCCCTCCCCCATTCATTGAAGACCCTGGAGATTGTGGCTTTTTATTCCGGAGGGGCCCATTTTGCATCAGAGATGCCCAGCACTTCACTAGACAAAACAGATTGATTTCCAATCAGACATAATTATGCCCTCTAACAGTCTCTTTCTCTTTCTTTCTTTCTCTCCCTCCCTTCCTTTCTTTGTTCTTTCCTTCAGTCTATCCTTCCTTCCTTCCTTCCTTTCTTCTCTCTCTCTCTCTCCCTCTCTGTCACACAGACACACAATCACGCACTAATTTAAGCAAATTAAAACTGAGGAAGGAAGGGAGTTGGAAGGGACCTTGTAGGTCATCTAGTCCAACCCCCCCCGCCAAATCAGGAGACCCTACACCATTTCTGACAGGCGGCAGTCCACTCTCTTCTTGAAAGCCTCCAGTGATGAAGCTCCCACAACTTCTGAAGGCAACTTTTGTTACATGGGTTGATGGTTCTCATCGTCAGAAAATTCCTCCTTATTTCCAGATTGAATCCCTCCTTGTTCAGTTTCCATCCATTATTCCTTGTCTGGCCTTCGGGTGCTTTGGAAAATAGCTTGACCCATCCCTCCTCTCTGTGGAGGCCTCTCAAATATTGGAAGACTGCCCTCCAGTCTCCCCTGGTCCTTCTTTTCACTAGACTAGCCATGCCCAGTTCCTGCAACCCATCGTATGTTTTAGCCTTCCGTCCCCTCATCATCCTGGTTACTCTTCTCTGCATTTTTTCTAGTGTCTCAACATCTTTTTTATAATGTGATGACCAAAACTGGATGCAGTACTCTAGGTGTGGTCTTACTAGGGTTTTATAGAGTGGTATTAGTACCTCCCTTGATTGTATCCCTCTGTTAATGCAATTTAGGATTTGATTGGCTTTTTTGGCCGCCGCCGCACACTGCTAGCTTCTATTTAATTGGTTGTCCATTACGACTCTGAGATCCCTCTCACAGTTACTACTAATGATCACAAATATTCCAACTTTGAAAGGAAAGCCTACTTATAGTACAATGCAGAAATGGAGGAACTGGCCTGTGCTTTGGGCCACCAGAGGAGAATGAGAAGATCCTGAGTAGAATTGCTTAGATCCATTCTACATAATTACATAAAAGCCTCAAGGACAGCTCTTCTGGTATAGGAAAACTCCTGTGTTTCAAGGCAGTGGGGAGAGGAGGAGGAAGAAGAGGAAGAGGAAGAAGAGGAGGAAGGAAAGGAGGGGGAAGAGGAGGGGGAAGGAGGAAGAGGAGGAAGAAGAGGAGGAAGAGAAGAAAAGGGGGTGGAAAAAGATGGAAGAGAGGGAGAAGGAAAGAGAATGAAGAAGAAAAGAGTGAAGGAAGAAGAGAATGAGAGGAAAGGAAGAGGACAAGGAAAAGAAAGGAGAAAGATGGGAAGAAGAGAGGGACAAGGAGAAGGAAGGCAGGAGAAGGAAGAAGAGGAGAGGGAGGAAGAAGAGATTTTTTTTCCATAAAGGAGGAGGAGGAGGAGGAGGAACAGGAGGAGGAGAAGGAGGGCTCCCATAAAAACCAAGGCACTAAGTTAAGGCAATAGATTTTATGTGAAATAGCGTATGGGTCATAAAAATATGATTTAAAAACTGCAAGGCTTGACAAGTTGGAGAGTAAAGGTGGCGCGCAGAAAATGCTCTGGATGAAAGGTAATTGAACGCAGTGAGACAAGAATGTAAGTGTTTCTTTTGAGGGGGAGGGATTTAATACAAGGGTATTAAAGCCCGGCTGACAGTGGAATCTGTCTCTGAGATACCAGTCAAGGAGATTAAATTAGTCTAGAGATGAAAGAGCGAACACACGCCGGCTAATGGAAGGCTCTTCCACTTGAAAACGTGGGGAAATTTCCAATTCTTTCGGCTGGGATTCCTTCCAGCTGTTTTCTTCCCTCTTCTCTGTGAACAGGAACATCAAGGTGAGAAGTTCACAAGAAGATTTCGGTCCATGTCCAAGTTGATTCTGAGGGATGGGCAGGCGGAGAAGGTCCGACTTTGGCTTGGAAGGCGGGTATCGGCTGTTACGTGTTTTTTTTTTTTTGCTAACTGCTTTATGGAGGGGTCCAAGACCCCCCCCCCTCTTTCTGTTATTTCTTTTTTTCCCCCTTGGTGAGGACCATATTCTTACTCTGCGGGAAACGCCTAAATGAAGAACGTGGCACGTTCATAAGCATCCTCAGCCACGTTGCCTTCAGAAGTTTTGAGAGCTTCATCCCTGGAAGCTTTGAAGAAGAGACTGGACTGTCATCTGTCAGAAATGGTCTCCTGCTTGAGCAGAGGGTTAGATTAGAAGACTTCCAAGATCCCTTCCAACGCTATTATTCTGTGCCAACCCTGTGTATTGTATTTGCATTTGCACATGTGGAGGTGAACTTGGAGCAAAGAAGCAGGAATGGTGACAGAGGGAGGGTTAGAAACAAGTTGACTGCCTCCATTCGGTGGGGTATAATATAGTTGGTTAGAAAAATGCTCTTTCTTAAAAAGGCTTTTTTACAGTGTTCTCTTAATTTGAAATTCAATGGTGCCTGTGTCCTTATTCTATGGGCAATTGGCCCTGGAGTTGGGCAAGATTTGAGGGGTTCTCCAGCCTTGCTATTTAGCCAAAAGGGTCCTATTTTGTTTGACCCCAGATTCATGCTTAGCACTGTAGGAAGTTAGCAGCCAGCCCTCTCCTGAAATAGCCTAGGAAATATTGAAAAGGATGTGAAGAGGGAGAAACATGTTTTAAAGACAAAGTAGCTCCCTGCAGCTTCCTGCCCATCCACTTTTGTCAATGGGCCATTAAGATGCCCAAGCCAGTCTATTCTACATAATAAAGAGTTCTCCCCTTCAACTCCAGGATGATGGGATTAAGGCATTATAGTATTAGCCCTCTACCCTACCCAATGGCATCTGAGAACTCAACCAAACTTGAGACTGTGAAAACACAGCCTAGAAAGTTGCCCCTCCATGGTCCCATGGGAGTCTGACAACCAATCAGAATACATTTTCTTACACAGAAACAGGAAATAGAGAGGTGGGGCCGAACAGAGAGTATAAACCCAGGGACTTTCAGCATCCCATCCTCTTTCTTCTTCTTCTTCTTCTTCACCCAACATTGAAGCATGTGATCACCTTTTCTGTTCAGGAGCTCATGCCATGCGATCCTGTCCACCATTAAACCATCTTTCCAAGCAGCCTCCATGTCTCTAGGGTGTTTTTCCCCACTTGGAGCTGAACCCAGAAGGACATTTCTTCCAACAGCATCTTCATACAGGATGGGAAGACATGCATAGGAATACTGCCGATTGTTGAAGACTAAAGATAAGTGGTATATTTGTCCTACAGATAACCTCTTTGTCACCCAATAATAGGGCAGAGTACAATTCTTTGAATTGAATAAATGTGCATTCAGCATGCACAGAGACAACTGATTCGTATTTATGACAGATGAAGTGTCACCGGGGTCACACAATCCCCTCTTGCGACCTTCTGACAAGTAATGGGGAAGCCACATAACAACCACATGACTAGCTTAACAACTGCAGGGTTTCACTTAACAAGAAAGTTGGGGCAAAAGTCGCTTAAGAGATGTCTTGCTTAGCAACAGAAATGTTGGCCTCCATTGTGGTCATAAGTTGAGGACTACCTGTATTTAGGTAAAGATAAAAGTTGCCCTTGCACATATGTGCTGTCGTTCCCGACTCTAGGGGGCAGTGCTCATCTCTGTTTCAAAGCCAAAGAGCCAGGACTGTCCAAAGACGTCTCCGTGGTCATGTGGCCAGCATGACTCAACACCGAAGGTGCACAGAACATTGTTACCTTCCCACCAAAGGTGCTGCCTATTTTTCTACTTGCATATTTTTTAATGTGCTTTCGAACTGCTAGTTTGGCAGAAGCTGGGAAAAGTAACAGGAGCTCACTCTGTTACGCGGCGCTAGGGATTCGAACTGCCGAACTGCCAACCTTTCTGATCGATAAGCTCAGCGCTTCTGTGCCACCATGACCCTATCCTGTATTTATGCCAGATTAAATGCAGGACAATAGGAGCCGCCTCTGTATGCTTTATTTTGAGCTTCTCCGCAAGAGCCACGTTTCCAAAATCTTGGGCATTTTTCTTCATTTCTGCGGGTCAGGGATTCTCTCGAAAGGGCCCTGACCTATGGCGGGTGCTCCTTCAGTTCTCATGTAAAGCAGGCCTTTCCCCTTCACGCGCAACCATTCGTCATTAATTTGGCTAATAAATCGTGGCATGAGAACAAGAGTCTTTGGAAGATTAACATCTACAATCAATTGGGAATTACAGTGTTGGCTCTCACCACGCAAGCCGATCGTTAGGGGCTCAGAAATTTATTGCCTCGCAGAGCTGCATGTATAAGAGAGAGAGAGAGAGAGAGAGAGAGAGAGAGAGAGAGAGAGAGAGAGAGAGAGAGAGAGAGGAGGAGGAGGAGGAGGAATCTGTTGACATGAAGTTTTTATAGATTGCATTCTTGTCTTGACACTGTAGAAATTCATAGATAGTCTTTGCAAAAGCATTAAAGGTAAAGCTTCCCCTCGTACATATGTGTGTCGTTCCCGACTCTAAGGGGCGGTGTTCATCTCCGTTTCAAAGCCAAAGAGCCAGCACTGTCCGAAGACATCTTCGTGGTCATGTGGCCAGCATGACTCAACGCCGAAGGCTCACGGAACGCTGTTACCTTCCCACCAAAGATGGTTCCTATTTTTCTATGTGGATTTTTTACACGTTTTCGAACTGCTAGGTTGGCAGAAGCTGGGACAAGTAACAGGAGTTCACTCCGTTACACGGCGCTAGGGATTCGAATTGCTGACCTTTCTGATCGACAAACTCAGCGTCTAAGCCACTGAGCCACCGCGTCCCTAAGTGTGGTCTTACCAAGGCATTATAAAGTGGTACTAACACTTCACATGATCTTGATTCTACACCTATGCAAGTGTTTGGAAAAAGTGGCAAGGGCACTGGACACACACACGTGCGCGACACACGCACACTGCAATTTTGGAGCAGGTGTAATTCACACAGGCCACCTCCAAGGGAGGCAAGATGACACAACTTGAATCACCATCTTCTGCTAGATTGGCTTATTAAAAGAAAACCCTGGCCATCTGCTGGTGGTCAGGCTCAGGGAAAGTGGCAATCAATTACAGCTGTTATCTCATCCGAGCTTGGACAGATGTTTCTCCCTTTGATTGTACAGTAATTACTGCGGAGTTGCCAGCAGGATCTTGGGCTTTAATTGCTGTGCTAATTTGGAACTGAAGAACACAAGAAGGAGAAAAAGCGGAGAGAGAGAAACAGAGAAAGAAACTGCCAAAGGTGGCCCAGGATAAAAGGAGAACCACATTACAAGATGCCATGGACCTCAACTTGACTTTCTCCAAGAGAAGAATGGTTGGGATCTTCAATTGGGGCAACGGGAATTCACTGCCTTCCCCTAAAAGGCAGCCAAAAGATGCTTTCACATTTTCACATACCAGAATGAGTGTGTAAGAAAGAAAAAAGAAAGAAAGAAAGAAAGAATACCCAAGTACTTCACATTTCTATTCATTCATTCATCAAAAAAGCACAAGAATGTTCTTTCTGCGCTAACTGTCTGGTTTGGCTCTGCAACCCAACAAGACACAAACTTCAGAGGAGAATCAGAACTGCAGGAAAAACAATGGCTACCAACCTGCCTTCCATTGAGGACCTGTACAAAAAGAGGGCCGTGAAAATATCTACAGACCCCTCGCACCCTGGACACAAATTGTTTCAACTGCTACCCTCAAAATGAGACACTATATAGGGCACTGCACACCAAGACAACTAGACACAAGGACATCACTCTGCTAAATAAGTAATTCCCTCACCACTGTCAAACTATTTACCAAGTCTGTATTACTATTACTATTAGTCTTCTCATCGTTCCTATCACCCATCTCCTCCCACTTATGATTGTATGACTGTAACTTTGTTGCTTGTGTCCTTACGATTTGTATTGATACTGATTGTTTCCTGATTGCTTATTTGTACCCTCTGACTATCATTAAGTGTCTTTTTATGTACACTGAGAGCATATGCACCAAAGACAAATTCCTTATGTGCCCAATCACTCTTGGCCAATAAAGAATTCTATTCTATTCTATTCTATTCTATTCTACTCTACTCTAATTATATGCCTGCCTGCCTGCCTTTAGTAAATAACTCAAGTGGGAAACATACCTAATATTCCTTCCTCCTCCTATTTTTCCCACAACAACCATCCAATGAAGCTGATTGAATTAAGGGAGAGAGACTGGTCCAAGGTCACCCAACCAGTTTTCATGGTTAAGACAAGCCACTAGACCAGACCAAACTAGACTAGACTAGACATGACCATGGAGACATTTTTGGACAACGTTGACTCTTCGGCTTTGAAACAGAGATGAGCACTGCCTCTTAGAGTCGGGAATGACTAGCACATATGTGTGAGGAGAACCTTCATCTTTACCTAACTTATTGCATTACCCAAGGAGGCTGGGTGCAAACCAACTTTGCCACAGGCTAATGTTTTAGCATAACGGCTTCCTCCTCCAGCCTGTCTTAAAAGCTTGAAGTGGAAGAGAGATAAAATACAGTCAGGCACAATATTAGTCTTTCGGATTGAAGGGATTTTTCCCCTCCTCCGCCCCCACCCCCCCCTCTCTCCACATCAGCCTGAGGATGGTAATTTGACACGGAGCATCGGACTACCAGCGTTCAAGAAAGAAAAATGCGATAAATATGAAATAAAGCTGCAAAAGCCAGCCCACCCCCAAATGCAAACCAGCTTCAAATGGCCAAGATCAGTGGACGGTGGATTTTGGGTGCTTGGATACTGGGCCGTCCACCTGATGTTAATCTGATTGGGTGGGTGCCTTCTTCCCTCTGACAGATGGGACGCCTTCAAGATGGAAAATGCGCCTTGAAAGTCAGCAGTTCAGAAATATCACTCAGCAGGAATGTCGCAGGCTGCCATTACGGCTGGATCTTTAAAAGGCCTTTTTGTAGAGGCAGGAAGTGGAGTGCAGGGAGGGGGGGAAGAAGGGAGAAAGTGGGGATGGGGAAACCATCCACTGAAACCAGCTCAAATCTCACTGGGTGGTAGAGGGTCCCTGGCTCGCTGCCTACCATGCAAAAGTACAGAGGAGGTAAAACTGGTTGGAATGTAGAAGCAGTTTTTTTTTCTCAGCTAAGGTTTAATTCTGCTTCTGCTATTCTTTAATATTCACTCACTCTAGTACCAGCCTCTCTTTCTTTCTTTCTTCTTTCTTTCTTTCCTTCTTTTCTCTCTCTCTCACTACTTATCTCTATCTCCATCTGTTTCTATATATTATTATCTCTATCACATACAAACTCTCTCCATCTCTACCTCTCTCTTTTTCTTTCCTTCTTTCTTTTCTCTCTCTCTCTCTCTCTCACTACTTATCTCTATCTCCATTTGTTTCTATTTATTATTATCTATATCATTCTCTCTCTCCAGCTGTGTCTCTTTCTCTTTCTTTCTTTCTCTTTCTTTCCTTCTTTCTTTTCTTCTTTCTTTTCTTTCTCTCTCTCGCTACTTATCTCTATCTCTGTTTCTATCTCTGTTTGTTTCTATATATTTCTATCTCTATCACTCTACCACTCTTTTCAGCTCTGTTTCTCTTTCTTTCATTCTTTTCTCTCTCTCTCTCTCTTGCTATTTTCTATCTGTTTCTATCCATCTCCACCTGTTCTATATATTTCTACCTCTATCACTCTCTCTCTCTCTTTCCCTTTCTCTTTCTCTCATTCTTTCTTTTTCTTCCTCCCTCCCCCCCCCCTCTTCCCTCTCCTTCCTCCCATCAACTTTCTTAAACATTTAAATTGAACAATCTGGGAGTCTCTATATCAGCAAACATGATATATTTGTACAGTTGATACTCTTGAGCATTTTAAAAACTCTCTCTCACACACACACTCACACACACACATTCCTTTTATGGTGGAGATAATCTGTCTACTTTTTAAAAAAAATTACAATGGCAGCACTAAAAATAGAACTTCCACTTCATGCAGCTGAGCATTGATCCTGTACAGACAGGCAGACAGATTGATTCTTTCTATCCTGGGTAAATCCAAGGGAAATCAGAGGCTAACACAACACATAATGTCAGTTTCTTACTTTTACTTGGTCTCCATCTAATACACAGGAAATTCAAACCTGTAGCAAGGAGGGGCAGCCTGACCTGGCAACATCTCAATCTGATATGTCAGCCTCTAAAGATCGTGGAAGCTCCATCTTTGAGGGTTTTCATGCAAAGATTGACCCGCCAATGGTCTGAAGATTCCTGCTCTGGAGGAAGGAGGCTGGACTAGATGACCTTCGAGGTCCCTTTGACCCAAAGGATTCTATGATAATATGGATTAGTAATTACTATCAAACTTAAAGTATTGACTACAATGTAAATATAATGGTGATATGAACAATTAATATTATTACAAGTGTTAGTATTACTGTTATTACATTATTAGAGAAGTTAAAATCAATAGGAAGGCAATAGAGAATGGAGAACTACAAAGGCTAAACATGAATGCCGATACAGAAGGCTGTATAACTACTTTATGCTGTTATGTTTGTCTTCTTTTTTCTTTCTTTTTTTGTTGTGTTTTTCTTTCTGTTTTTAAAAGTAAAAATGTTTAATAAAAACTATTTTGAAAAACAAAACAAAACACCAAAGATGAATTAAACTGCCTTTTGTATATTCTAAAAACTGAGCCTCTCTCCTATTTCAAATGCTATCAAATGTTTGGAAAACGCGCCTTTTTGGCGCCATAGATTTAACAAATATTCAGCAAGTGCGCAGCAACAAGGGCATTTAAAAAAAGAACTTAACTGTCTATATCACTCAAAGGAGAAATGAATCATTTCATTATTATTATTTTTGTCTGCTTGCCAAGACCTTATTAGAAGACTCTATTCAGACACTCAAACACATTTCTGGAGTGTACCTTAATCAGGGTGTGTATCACCACCGTCATGTATACAAAGGGATGTGTATCAATTGCAAAGGGACACCTCACTCCTGAGGCAATACAAACAGACACACACACACACACACACACAACATGTGCAGGAGAGCATGGATACCTGAGAACAATCAGTGCCATTCTTAAAGGCAGAGTCAAAATCTTCGCCACTATGAAAGATTCTTGATGTTCTCTAAGCTTGGCCGTTTTTGGGCAGGCTTTTCAATACCCAAACTAGGTAACCTCATCAGTGCTCAAGCAAACATCCTTCTTCCCTCTTCCTCCCCGCCCCATAGGGCCGTGTTCAACAACATGTTCACTATGTTCAATACATTGTGTGAATATCGCAAAGTTCTCCTCCTCCTCTTCCACCTCCTCTCCCCCATAGGGCCATGTTCAACAATTTCCCATACCTTGTGTGAATATTTCAAAGTCGTTGTCATCCTCCTCCTCCTCCTCTCCCCCACAGGGTCATATCCAACATGTTCCCATACCTTGTGTATATACCTCAAATTCTCCTCTTCCTCCTCCTTAAACCGCACACCCTTTTAGCATTAATTAGTTGAGTAATGAAACATCTGCAAGAAAACCACCACAGTCAGAGAGTACCAAGGACACCACAGTCTTCCTCCTCTTCCTCCTCCTCTCCACAAATCCCACTCTCTCCTAGTACTGAAGATATTACCTGGATGGGTCATGAAACATCTGCAAGAAAACCACCAAGCTCAGAGAGAACCAAGGACTCCACAGTCCATCCCTGAGGTGCAAATGTTCTCTTTTATTGGTGCTTCCCCACAAGGCAAAGGTCTTCCTTGAAGATTGACCCAAACCCATCAGACCTAACTTGAAATGTGCCCAGTTCCCCTCCCCGGACATCTCATTAGCAATTAGCCCTTGCCAACTGCTTAAAACACACACACACAGACACAGCTTCCAGAGACAAACTGAACTGGCTTTTGAACCATCTCCCTCAACAAGAATGACCTTCACTTCTAATTAAAAACTCCTTCAGTCACACCACTGAATGTCTATTACAGATGCTTTGTCACAGAACATTATCAGTTCCACTTACTTAACACATCACTCAACAAGCAGGGGAAAAGAGGGGCAGGAGGAAGGAGGAGGAGGAGGCCCCGGGGCCTAGAGAGTAATTAATGTGAGGAGGTTCATGGGACAGGAAGGAGAGGGTACTAAGAGGAGGCGCAGCCCAGCTGCCCAAATTTTTAATCCCTCCCCAAAGGATTATAGAGTTGAAAGGTTGGCGATGGTCGCCCTCTGCTCAACAAAAGAGTTGGAGATGAATGAAGGAGGGACATTATGATGGAGGAGAATCAACCCTGAGTGGAAAGAGGACAGCTTCTCAACTTCGCCTATCTCAAAAAAAAAAAAAAAAAAAAAGAGGTCTATTCATCATCCAGTTCTGGGTATATTAATCTTCTTGCCACTGAATTCATCCCCATTTCCCCCCCCCTTCTTCCTTCCCCTTTCCCGTCTTAAAAATTTTGATTGGTCTCCCGGACCAGAAGGATAAAAGTGTTCCACTTTCAAAGGTTGAAATGAAGCATTTGGGGGCTTGAAAAAAGGGAATATTTGCTTCAATAATTATCATCTTTAAATTGCTACCAGAATAAAAGGACCGAAAGAGGGAAAGGCGGGTTCTCCCTCCCTACTTTCACCTACTTTTCTAAATAATTTGGGCAAAAAATGAGTACTGTAATAGATTCCAGTTCACGAGAATCTTATTTATTTTGTAACTTTGTTATGTTTATAAATAACTCGAGACGGTGAACATCCCTAATGCTCTTACTCCCAAGGTGGGACTAAAATATACAGTCTTCTGGCCCAGAATCCCCCAGCCAGCATTCATGGTTAAAGCAGTAGTAGTATTCATAGGCTCCTTCTCAGGCCTGCAGTCATATTCCTTTTAGGATCTTTGGCCTGCCACACTTTCTATTATTTTACTATGCTGTTTCATTAGTGGGGTAATTGGGAGGGGGAATAGTAAGGAGTAGAATTGTAGAATGTGTTGTTGTCAAAATAGAACATTCCTTTCTAGAAGCCTAAGGTCATCTTTTGTCTCCGAACCTCTGCACCTGACCGGAACTAGATGGGTGGAAATGCCAGTGTGGCAGAGGTCTGCATAGAGGGAGAGGCGGCCACCGATGGGACGACTCGGGTTCGAGTCACTTCCCCCTGCGGTAGGAACGGCCGCCTCCACCACGAAAGGGCCGCCTGGCCTGGCCCTGGAAACGATTCCTGTCCTGGAAGGACGGTCCGGAAAACTGCCTATCAGCTGGGAAGGAAGAAAAATGCTGGTTAATCTGTGGCTCTATACCTCTGCCTGCGGAAAGGATGTGACTTAGCCTCGGGCTTCTTAGCAGTAGAAGGAAGAACCTTCTTCTTGTCTTTATCCTCCACTAGGATGGGGATGAGGGCGTCCCCGAAAAGGTTCGGCCCCTTGAAGGGAGGGGCCACCAAATCCCATTTAGCCTTGTTATCCATCTGCCAATGATGCAACCAAAGAAGCCTATGAGAGGTGACAGAGGTGGCCAAGGCACTGGAGGCAAACTTGACCATGTCCAGGGTTGCATCAGCGGAGAACTGGCAGGCTGCCAAGATCTTAAACAGATGCTGGTGGAGCCGCTCGTCCTGGATGGGAATACGCTCCTGCAGCTTCTTAAGCCACATGACCGTGACGCGGTTAAAGTAGGAAGCTGAGGACTTAATAGCCCACGCCGTGGCGTTAAAATTCTTCCGCAAGGTAAGCTCTGCGCGCTTATCCTCCGGCTTCATCTTATCCGCCACGTCGCCCGATACCACCGGGGAGGAAGAAACAAGGGCGCCCACCGGGATGTCAATGGCAGGCAGCTGAATGGCCTGAGCAAAGGTCTGCTCCACATTATAGTGCCGGCAGTCATTACTGCCAGGGGCTGAGAAATTGGAGGGGTGAGCCCACTGATTGGTCAAGACCTCCAAAAACAGAGGAGGAGCGGGAATCTCCTCCTTGTTGGTGGCTGTAGTAGAAAACATGGCCATGTCAGGATCCCGAGGAGGGGGCACTGAAGGATCCCCCGTCCCAACTTTAGTGGTCTGCCATGCCTTGTCCAAGAGGATCTTGAACATGGCAGGAACAAAGAGGCCCTTAGAAGAAGGCTCATCAGAAAGGCCCGCATTCTCATCATCTGAGAAGCCCATTTCCTGGAGGTTCTCCCCCACCAAGAACGAAGCATCGCTCACCATGGAAGGAGAGGAAGCTTGATACTGGGCCCTGCCTAGCCCCCCCATGCCTAGCAGAAAGGGAGCCCTTGTCCCGTTGGGCAATGCCCTGAGAGATGGCTGCAGAAATAAGCCTTTTAATTCCTTCAGGAAGATTCTCCAGATCCTCCACATCCCCATAAGCAGAACCGGGCCCTTGAGGCGCCAACCTATGAGAGGAACAGGGGCCCCTGGATGTGCCTTCCAGAGGATCACCTGCAGGGGAGGGGGAACGCCTCCTCCTAGAGTAGGCCCGAGACCTGCCAGGGGAGCTTGAGAAAGAGGCAGGGATAAATCCCCTAGGGGAAGATCTGCTGGAGACAGGCCCGAGGGGAGACCTGGACCTGGATCTGTCCCGGGATGAAGGCCTGGCCGAGTGGGCCAGCCTCTCTGCCCTCGCAAAGGTCTTTTCCAGTGCCCTATGGCGCCTGGCTTCCTCCCTAGTGGAGGACCTAGAAGGGCGCCTAAAGACCAAGGATCCCTAGGGGGGAGCCCCCCGCCCAACCTCCTGATCCAGGGCCTCCTCTCCCCCAGCTGGGCCCGCCACCTGGCCCTGGGGAATCTCCGCTCCCTCGTCCATACCCAACTCACGTGTCCGACGAAGGGAGCAGGAACACAGGCCTCCGAAAGTCCCACCGGAATCAGGGCCTGAAGGTCTGTGGGGAAGGCTAGGCCCAAAGCCTCGTGTTAGGCCTCACCCACGAGGTAGGCCGAAACAAGGCCCCGCGCACGTGGCGACTTTCAAAATGGCTGCCAGAACTCTGTGCGCGGGCGAAAAGGCCGGCAACAAATCCAGCGGCTCAGCCGGGCTTCCAGGAGCCGGCGCTTCGCTGAAGCTAGTCGGGGAGAGCCACGCGGCACCTGGGAACGCTCTCCTCACCCCCGCTCGGCCCCCACAGCAATCAATCAAATATGGCGGCGCAGCAGCCGCCCGGGACGATCAGCTGTGAAGCGGGCGGCTCGCACGCTCCACGTGGCGCCGAAGCCACTCCTGCTGCCACTGCTGCAAAGAGAGCTGCTTCGGAAGCAGCCGAAACTGGAGCTGGCACCCCCGCACTCCCGGGGATAGGGCTGAGGCTCCTGGCCCGTGGGGGGGGGGAGGCTAAACGCCCCACAGGGCCCTTCCCAGCTGCCCGAGGCAGAGATCTGTCCCTTGGGGCCGCAGCAGTACAATTTAAAGTTTTTGAGAAAAGTTTTAAAGTGCCCAATTAAACCAAATAGAAACCAGATCGCAATCAACCAAAAAAGGAAAAAATCCTACCTAAATACTTTTCTAACAGTGCTTGGATCAAAGATTGAGAGAATCTGGGCCAGGATTGGAAGGCACCAGTATTTATAGCTTTGCTCTCAGTCTTTGGACCAATCAGGCTAAGATAAAACCCACACGTGACCACTCCCTCCCCCTCCTCTGGAAAAGGTAACAGCATTCCATGCACCTTTGGTGTTTAGTCATGCCAGCCACATGACCACGGAGACGTCTTTGGACAGCGCTGGCTCTTTGGCTTTTAAACGGAGATGAGCACCGCCCCCTAGAGTTGGGAACAACTAGCACATATGTGCGAGGGGGAACACATACACATACACACACTTACCTTGCTTCTGTAAATGATATACCCTGACAATGCACTGTGTTCAAAATATTTATGGATAAAATAAAAAAAATAAAATAGAAAGGAAACTTTCTCCTCTGCCCCTGCCTCCACCACCTTCCCCCAGCCAAACTGCAGGGGACATGTTAAACAGCGTCTTTTCGAGGAGGGAAATGGAAGACTTTGAACTCTTGATGTCTAGACTTCACAGCAGGCTGAGAAGGAACCAGTGCCCGCAGGGGAAAGGAACGAGGGGGTGGGGAGGGGATGGGGGAGGAAGCAGACGACTAAACCACACGGTCTGTAACCTATTACTTTACAAGCCGGTTTCTATGCCTCATTGCTCAGGGCTGAACAGGTTAGCGGTCGGGCACTTCTTTAAAAAAAAACACAACCCCCAAACAACCACATGCTAATTTTCCTTCCAGTGTAGGACGCAAGGATGGAGGTGAAATTGTGGCTTGGAGAAAGTAAACGGTTTCTGGGCGTGAACAAAAGAAGAGGATGGAAACTGGAATTATGAAGTTGGAGTGGGGGGTCATGCAGAATTAGCAGCCCCCCCCAAAAAAAGAAAAACAAGCTTTTTCTTCCTCCCTTCGACGTGTTTATGTATAAATCACAAGTTGGGACAGAACGCTTGGAAACAAGATGTGAGTTGTGTCCTTGTACTGAATGCGAATCGGGTTTTCTGAAAAAGCTTAAGAGAGCGAAGGAAAAGCAAATGACGTAACATCCTATGCCAAGGTAGGCCTAGTCGAGCAAAACAAAAGCAAAAAACAAAACAGTGTGTAGTTTTTATTATGTAAAGGTTCCCCTTGCACATATGTGCTTGTCGTTCCCGACTCTAGGAGGTGGTGCTCATCTCTGTTTCGAAGCCGAAGAGCCAGCGCTGTCCAAAGATGTCTCCGTGGTCATGCGGCTGGCATGACTCAATTCTGAAGGCACATGGAACGCTGTTCCCTTCCCACCAAAGGCGGTTCCTATTTTTCTACTTGCATTTTTTACCTGCTTTCGAACTGCTAGGTTGGCAGAAGCTGGGACAAGTCACGGGAGTTCACTCCGTTAGGCAGTGCAAGGGATTCAAACTGCCTTTCTGATCGACAAGCATATTTATTCTTAGCCACTGAGCTCTATTATTATGTATTTATTTGCAATTTATTTATTTATTATTTTTAAGCTCAGATTGTCGAGGGGTCCTGGAAGCCGACGCTATGAAGAAAAGCCTAACTGAAGACAGAAGCCCATCGGCTGGGCTCTCTTTTCTTGGCTGTGGTCAATCCTCCTGAAAATAGAACTCACACGCCTCAAATTTGGAGAAAGCTAAATATAAAGGCAGATATCCCACAGGTCTCTAGCCCAAAGATAGACAGGTTAGGTTTTTTTCTGCCATGCTTAGGATGAGTAAACTGAAACTGAAGACTTAGAAGGTGGAGGTAAAAAATTGATTTGTCCTTCCTCCCTCCCTTCCTTTCCTCCCTCCCTCCTTTCTCCCTCCAATCTTTCTCCTTCTTTCCTTTCCTCCCTCCCATATTTCTCCTTCTTTCCTTTTTCCCTCCCTCCCATCTTTCTTCTTCCTCCCTCCTTTCTCCTTCCTTTCTTTCCTCCCTCCCCCCTTTCTCCTTCCTCCCCCCCTCCATCTTTCTCTTTTCTTCCATTTATAACAACATAAATTCAGCCGAGGACTCCAAATAGAGCTTGGGAGAGGAAGAGATAGAGGGGGGGGAGGGAGACCAATTGTAAGTAAATAATAAATACCACTAATAACCAGGGTGAGATTTTAATCATTAATAACGAATACTAATATATATTTCCACTCTGCTTTTAGAGTGAGCTCAGACCACACTGTACAAGATAGCGACCATCTGCTAAACATCTCTCTCTCCCTCTCTCTCTCTCATACACACACACACACACACACCAGGGAAATACTCTTAAACACAACCACAATCACTCCACGCACATGCAGAAACATGACTAATTTTTCTTTTTCTTTCTTTTTTCTTTTTCTTAATTACTTGCCTAGGGATTGTTCTTTATACTATTTATGTTGTTTGTATTTGTTGTCATGGATTGCACCAGTGAGGCTAAAACCATTTTCGTTGTATACATGATGTACAATGACAATAAAGGCTATACCAGTGTTTCCCAACCTTGGCAATCTGAAGATGTCCGGACTTCAACTCCCAGAATTCCCCAGCCAGCATTCGCTGGCTGGGGAATTCTGGGAGTTGAAGTCCGGACATCTTCAGATTGCCAAGGTTGGGAAACACTGGGCTATACTACTATACCATATTTAGGAGGCAGTTATGTCATGAAAGGCCTGTTTATGATACATTCATTGCAGGGTTCTGGAACACGCAAACCAACAAACCATTGATCAGATGTCAATGTAACCAGGATGATTTCAACCATCCTAGCATTAGAGCATCTACAGGGGGTGGTGGAATAGCCAGGAAACTACACTTTCATTGGGGGAGAGGATAGCTAGGCTGAGCCATTACAGTTTGCTTAAACTATGATTTGAGTTACATGGAAGAGGGAAACTAGCCAAGATGATGGGAAGGGAAGTGCGTGGAAGGGAAAATTAAAGGAGGAATGTGTGTGGCCCTTGTAACTTTGAGCCAAGTCTTAGGGGGGTGGGGGTGTCTATCATAACTTCAAACAATCTGTGTTCTAAATACCATCCTCCTCCTTAAGGTAAAGATAAAGATTCCCCTTTTACATATGTGCTAGTCATTCCCAACTCTAGGGGGCGGAGCTCATCTCCATTTCAAAGCTGAAGAGCCAGTGCTGTCCAAAGACGTCTCCTTGGTCATGTGGCCAGCATGACTAAATGCCGAAGGTGCATGAAATGCTGTTCCCTTCCCACCAAAGGTGGTGCCTATTTTCCTACTTGCATTTTTTACATGCTTTTGAACTGCTAGGTTGGCAGAAGCTGGGACAAGTCATGGGAGCTCACTCCGTTACGCAGCGCTAGGGATTTGAACCGCCAAACTGCCGACCTTTCTGATCCACAAGCTCAGCGTCTTAGCCACTGAGCCAAAGCGTCCCTTTTGCCATCCTCCTTAACATAAGACAATTGCTGAATTCACTGCTGATCTAAGCCATTCAGTTTTGTTTCCCCGCCTAGTAACACTCACAAGGCTAACCTGAAATGATTTAACTGTCCTCAGAATTAGAGCTAAGTTAGTAGCCATCTTAACGTTTGAGCATAAAATGTATTCCTGAACACAACCCACTTTCTCCCTTTTGGCCAAGGTGAAACCCAACCCGTTTTGAAGATTTTAATGGCAACGAGGAGGAACAAGGCAGCGGAGTCAAAATCCAAGACAGATGTTCGAATACGTCTGATGTCTAATGACATTCAGGCTTTTACTACTCCGTAATTTTAAAAGCTAATTATGAAATTACTGGCTGCATCGAAAGAAGAATTCTCTTCCAAACCAGAGCTTAAATTCCTCATAAACATCCTAAACCGTAGCCACTTGTCTGGAGAGAAAAAGGCCCTTTATGTTAAAAGGAGGCAATTTCCATAGCTGACCGTTTCCCTGAGGTTATCTGGCAAAGCACCAATAAGGCATCTAATTTATGAATACATCTCGACAACACGAGGTTAAACAAAACACATATGCGGTGTTAATATTCAAGCAAGCTTTGGCAACTCCAAACACAACACAGCAAGTACCAACAAGCTTGCCACCCCTTGAGTTTTCTGAAGTAACCAGATTAATAATGCATAAATTAATAAAAATTATTAATTTAATAAAATAATAATTTTAAAATTGGTATTTTATTTTATTAATAAAATTTAATTAATCAAATAAAACCCCATCTTTTTTTTCTAAATCAAAGCCAACAAGAGGCATTAGTATTTTGGTGGGACCCAGACTGTGGAGTTTATGCCATAAAATCGAAAAGGAAGGAAAGAAGGGAGGGAGGAAAGGAAGAGGAAGGAGGGAGGGACGGAAGGAGGGAAGAATACATAGGCAAGACCAGATATTTCAACCAAGTGCTAGAGGATCCTGACAAGGAAGTGGTTTTGGTTGGTTGGCTGTTTTATTTTGAAACCTCTCCTGTCTTTTTGAGAAAACAGCAACCTTCATTATCAGTCCGCAGTGGAGAGAAGGAGGGAAGGAAGGAAGGAAGGATACTAAGATGGCACTTGGAAAACCTAGCAATTGAATCTACTCCTACAGCCAAAGAAATGTGCAGAAAAGCAGAATGGGTAGGCCTCAGAGGTTGCCAGGGGCAACAACGAAATTCATTTGAAAGGGGCAGCCTGTGAACTGTTTAAAAGAGAAAGCAAGCTGCATACCCAGAGAAGTGGGGGAGGAGGGAAGGAGACAGAGAGAGAGACAGACAGACAGAGGCAGAGACAGCGAGAGGGAGAGAGGAAGGGAGGGAGAGGGAGAAACAGAAAAAGGGTGAGGGGGAGGAATAGAGAGACAGTGTGAGAGAGGGGAGGGAGAGAGAGAGAGAGAGAGAGAGAGAGAGAGAATCTTTTGTAATCAGACTTCATTAGTAGTTCAAAGGCAGCAATATTTTCAAGGGTACTAGAGTGATTGTCAAAAATATAAACAGAGTGAGACAGACAGATATGCATAGATAGATGGATAGATGGATAGATGGATGGATGGATGGATGGATGGATAGATAGATAGATAGATAGACAGACAGACAGAGACAGACAGACATTGATAGAAAGATAGATGGAGAGCAGGAGGGCGGGAGGAGAGAGGAGAGAGAGAGAGAGAGAGAGAGAGACGCTAAACCGAAATACTGCAGACTTACATAGATGGAGGGAGATCCTTTGCAGAAGTTGACAAAGAAAATTGTATCAAAAAGTTCATTACTGAGTGGAACTCAAATTGCAATACTTGTTGCAAACAAACTCATTGAAATAGTGTCACACCAACTACAGAGGGATGCAGAGTGTTGTAGAATGTAACAACTAGGAGAAAAAAACAACAACATGAAAGTAACCAGTCCCATATCAGGCTGGATGATACTCAATGAAAGACAATTTGTACAAGTAGTCCTCGAACTTACGACCACAATGGAGCCCATCGTTAAATTAAACATTTGTTAAGTGACTTTTGCCCCCATTTTAAGACTTTATTTTTGCCCCATTTGTTTTGCTCTGCTCTTACTCTCCCTGATGATGTAATGAGCATCTCACATATTAGCATACTAGCTGGATGCCCATGCTCCACTAGGAAACTATGTGATCAGGCTTGATACTTAAAGCTTTAAATTTAGAATGTGTAACTCCTTAGCATCAAAGCTGTGTTAATATAAGGCAACTGGCAGTTGGATCAGAGTTCCTTTCAAGTTTTAGAGTTTAGAGTTTAGAGTTTTATTTCATTTGTATGCCGCCCTTTTCCCTAAGGGGGCTCACAACTCAAACAAGGGAAGGGGGATACAAACAATTTGACAACAACACAAAACAATACATAATTAAAAAGTGCAACAATCATACCATTCGAGAAAGGGGCAACGATTCTTTAGTGAGGAGGTGGAGTAGAATGTTTAACTCCTTAACATCAGAGTGTGTTAATATAATACTGTATAAGAACTACTAATGGATCTGATGGTCATTTTGAAAAATCCTTTCTAAGCGAGCACCTAGAAACCAAGAGGAACATACGTGCCAAATTGCAAGTTTTTAGGCTTTACAGTTCTGGAGATTTCGTGATGAGGGAGTGGTATATATATATTTTCCGTTCTAAGAACCACCAGTTATGACAGCCTGCAGCCTCTGCTCAAGGCATCTTTCCCTAAAATTAAATCAAAGAAAGCAGAAGAAAGCTAATGTAGGGGAAGAAGGAGAAGGAGGAGGAGGAGGAGGAGGAGGAGGGGGAGGAGGAGGAGGAAGAGGAATGGCAATACCACCAGATGATTTACAGGTAGCTCATCGGCTTGGCAGCAGTTGTCAAAACCTCACTGAGATTTTCCTAGCCTTGAATTAATGCTTTCAAGTAATTCCCATACACAGCAAGTCATCCTTCATATGAAAAAGATACTAATCCTTTCTCATTTCAAGGGACAGATGAGATTTATATCTGGAGCGGACATCTTAACTAGGTTTGCATTTCCCAAGGTCTATGCGCAGCCTGGTACATCCGAGCGCGTGAATTTTTCCCAGACTAGCAGCAAAAATACTTGATGTACATCACAAAACTCCGGCTCTCTCCAAGCATAACGTATTAATGATGGGAGATAATCTTATTTAACCGATTTATCAGCATTACCGTCTTCCTTTGACAGATCAAGACTGACTTCTGGGGAGCGGAAGGAAGAGAAACCATTTATCCAGATCTGTGTCTATCTTTCTTTTTTGTTTTTTTAAGCCACTGTGGCATGTTCAGTACAGGTAGTCCTCAACTTACGGCCACAATTGAGTGTCAGGAAAAGGGCGTTGGTACTTACCTGATACGCCTCTTCTCATAGTGGGGGGAGGAGTATCCAGGATGGGTGTTGACTTTGTCCTCTCATGATTGGATGAGTCAGATAAGCTCTTTGGGTAACGCCCCCTGGCCAGCAGGACTACCCATTCTTTTGACGAAGAGCTCCATCCGACTCGTTGCACCATTCACTCCAGACTCTTAATTCAGTTCTTAGCTTTTATCGTCTTCAACATCAATATTTATATAACTTCATAAAACTGTGAACATAAAACTTAGTCATACAAACATAGTCAGGGAGGGACTGGATACTCCTCCCCCCACTATGAGAAGAGGCGTATCAGGTAAGTACCAACGCCCTTTCTCCATAGTGAGGGGGGAGGAGTATCCAGGATGGGACGTACCAAAGCCTGCACGTCCCTAGGGAGGGAGACCCCAGAGGCCCCATGTCCCCCGCTTGTGCCAGTTGAGGCGTGGGCTCCGCCCTGTGAACCACCTGCAACGCCCTGCGACCAAGAGGCCCTGCGTCCAAGAGGCTTTTGCCCTGCGGGGTAAAAGAGTCCAGTTTATGGTTCCTAGCAAAGGGAGAGGGGGAAGCCCACGTGGCTGCCCTGCAGATTCCGGCCAGGGCTGTCTGCGTGGCCCAGGCCCTGGATGTGGCTGCGCTCCGCGTGGAGTGAGCTGTGATATGATTGGTGTCTGAAAGCCCTGTGATTGGTATGCAGTGGCAACGCAGGTTTGCAACCACCTACCTATTGTGGTGGAAGTCACCCTGTTACCCAGGCCCCTATTGGAAGGAAACAAACAGAGCTTCGGATTTCCTGACTGGCCTGGTTCTCCTGAGAGAATCCTCAGGGCCCTCCTTATGCCCAGAGTGAGCCCCTTCTTTCCCCCCCGTCTGGACAGAAGTTGGGCAAATCAGTTCCTGGGTTTGATGGAAGCAGAAGCCCACCTTGGGATGAAGGGCGTAACCCCACTCTGTCTTAGTGGGGGAAGCAGAGACCCTCCCCGGTGGAGAGCTTGCCGTTCATATATCTGCCTGGCGGGGGGGGATGGCCACCAGAAAGGCCACCGTGAGAATCAGGAACTTAAGGGAAGCTGTTCGTAAAGGCTCAGATGGAGCACCTATTGGAGCGTCCCCTACCCTGTGTAAGTCCCAGGAATGGTACTTGAACGCTGCGTGCGGTTTGGGGTTGGAAGCCCCCTTGAGGAATTGTCTGACCACAGGAAGGTGAGTCGAGCTCTGGTTCCTGCCACGCAGGACAACTGGCGAGAAGTCTGGGACCTGTCTCCTAATTGTGTTAGAAGCTAACCCTCTGTCCCGGCCTGCCTGGAAGAGGTCCAGAATCTGAGGCACTGAGGCCTGGCTAGGATTGTGCCCCAGGGAATTACACCATGAGGCAGAGGCCTGCCACATGGAGCCATATATACGCTCTGTGGAAGGTGTGCGGGCAGTCTGGATAGTCTGCATCACCCTGGGGGGGGGGAGGGTCTTTCCCCAGGATGCTCCGTTCCAAGAGCTAAGCGGTCAGCTGGAGCCATTGACGGTCTGGGTGCTCCAGCGACCCCCGGTTAAGGGATATTCCCTCCAGGGGGAATCTCCATGGCCTCTCCGTTGAAGGCGACTGGAGCTCTGCAACCACAGTCTCCGGGGCCAGAGAGGCACCAAGAGAACCCCTTCTGCCCCCTCCCGAAGGGTTTCCCATATGACCCTGGGGATCAGGGGTAAGGGCGGAAGGCATACCGACAACCCCTGGTCCAGGGGCTTCGCAGATCGTCCGCCCCTTCTGCCCCCCCCCCCATGTCTGGTACCTGGAGATGACCCTCAGGAGCTGAGCGTTGAGGGCGTGGCGGATAAGTCGATCTCCGGGTGTCCGAAGCACTCTGCCATTTCCTTGAAGATTGCTGGCTGCAGCTTCCGCTCCAAACTGTCCCCTTGGTCCGGCTGAGCCAGTCGGCTCTGATGTATCCCACCCCTGCTATATGTTCTGCCCTCAGCGAAAGTTGTCTAAATTCATAGGCTATCTGAGGTGCTTCTGCGATCTCTCATAGTCGGGCATCCCATTCTGAGTTTGTGGTGGGTTCTGGCATGGGGACCAGCCTATCTGACCCTTTTTTCCCCCCCGGCCATAAGGATGCTATGATTCTATGGCTAGGATTAGCGCAGAGATATTCTGAATGTAAACACCGATGGAGTTTAATGGGCGGCCACTAGAGTGTGTGTAACGATGAAGAGAGGGAAGCTAAGGCTCACAATAAAGGCCTGCCACAAAGGTAAAATAATAATAATAATAACAAGAATCACAACAACAATAATAATAATAAAATGAAATACAAAAAGGGGGGGCATCTTCCCGCCTGATAAAACCAAGAAAGATTAAGGAAACAATTGGTCCCTTGCTGGGAGAAAGTGGCCCGAAGGTGACAGGCAGCAGGGGTAGAGCCGAACTATTTAACTCGTGCTTGGCATCTGTCTTTACCAGCAGGGATAAACTATCCAACCTATCAAAAACAGCACCCCAAATTCAGATTAGGGACCCAAGATGAGATAGGGAAGAAATGGTAGCCTGTCTATCTTAGGCAAGGTCCAATTCCCAGGACCGGGTTACACCCCAGGGATCTGAAGGAGCTGGCGGATGAGATCTCCAAACAACTGAAACTATATCTATCAGAGCTCCTGGAGTACCGGAGAACCACTATAGAATTGCTGATGTGATTCCCCCCCTTCAGAAAGTGAGAAAACCGGCTCGAGAGCCCAAAGCCAACATGGGTTTGTCAAAAACAGATCATACTAGACTAGCCATAATGAATGTTGTGTTTTATAGTTAATTTTTTATTCACGTTTCTTTTATGTCTTGTTTTGCACTCCCTTCCCCCATTGTTGTAAGCCGCCCTGAGTCCCCTCAGGGAAAAGGGCGGCCTATAAATGTTCAATAAATCTAAATCTACAAATCTTCTTAGATTACGGTGACAACCCTAGTGGACCATAGGAATGCCATTGATATAGTTAACTTGGACTTCAGCAAGTCCTGATAAGGTAGACCATAACCTACTACTAGATAAAGTAGAAGACTGAGGATTAGACCTAGTCACACCAGGTGCCTTGGTAACTGGTGCACACACCTATACTCCTCAATGGGACTGCCTCTTCATGGAGGGAAGAGTGCAGTGAGTCCCCCAAGGCTCAGGTTGAGCCCAGTACTCTTCAACATCTTCATCAGTGATTTGAATGAGGGTGTTAGGTGTGTAAGCTAACATTTGATAGAGGCCTGAAAGGCCTATGAAGCGGTATATAAGTCTACTGCTATTGCTATTTGGGATAGCAAAATAAATGCCATGATAGTAGTACTGTTTCTTTAAGAACTGCTGTTATCTCAAGCGGTCATGAGAAGGAGCCAGAATGACTGATAGCTCTCTGTTTGTTAAATGCTGATGGGGGGGGGGGGTCATCAGGTTAGCAGGTGACCCCAAGCTGGCAGGAATAGCCAACACTTCAGAATACAGGCTAAAGATACAGAAGGATCTTGGTACCCTTGAGCATTGGGCACTACCTAGGGAAATGGGATTCAAAGAGGTAAGGTTCTACCTTTAGGCAACGAAGGTGAAGTGCACAGGTACAGAATACCTTGCTCCACAGTAGTAACTGTGAAGGGGATCTTGAAGTCCTGGTGGACCACCCTTTAATCTGAGCCAGCGGTGTGCAATAGCTGCCAGAAAACCTAACACAGTTTTTGGCTGCATAAACAGAGGAATAGAATCAAGCTCCCGTGAAGTGTTCATTCCACCTTATAAGGCCTTGGAAAGGCCAGATTGGAATTCTGCATTCAATTTGGTCACCATGATGTAGAAAGGATGTGGGGGTTCTAGGGAGAGTGCAGAGAAGAGCAACAGAGGGATCAGGCTGGAGGCTAAGGCCTATGAAGAACGGTTGCAGGAATTGGGCAGGTCTAGTTTACTGAAAGGAAAGACTAGTGGAGACGTGATAGTAGTGTTCCAATATCTCAGGGGTTGCCACAGGGAAGAGGCAACCTGATTATCCTCCAAGGCATCTGAGTGCAGAATTAGAAGTAATGGGTGGAATCTAATAAGGAGAGAAGCAACTTAGAACTGGGGAGAAATTTCCTGACAGTTAGACAATTAATCAGTGGAACAACCTGCCTCCGGACGTTGTGAATGCCCCAACAGTGGAAGATTTTTAAGCAGCTGTTGGATGGTAATAGCTATAGCAGTTAGAATTATATACTGCTTCATAGGTCTTTCAGCCCTCTCTAAGTGGTTTACAGAGTCAGCTGTTAACCATTGAGCTACAGGGCTGACTAGTAATGATAGCCATTTGTCTGAAATGGTGTAGGAATTTCTGCTTAGGCGAGGGGTTGGGCTAGAAGACCTACAAGGTTCCTGCCCCTTCTGCTATTGTATTGCATAGTATTGTATTGTATAGCATTTGCTCTTTGCCTATTCACCCCCACCCTTGGAAAGCCTTGGGGGAGGGGGGTAATCTCTAACCTGATTGGAGGTTCTTCTGTCTCTCCCTGGGGGCTGAATACTCTTCCTTGGCTTGGCCACGTGGGGCCCCTCCCCCCTTCTTTCCAAATGGTTTTGCAAGGCAATTGCCATCGCCCCGCCCTCAGAACTTAGCCACAAAAAACAGCTTTTGTTTTGCCTCCTACTCAGGGACTTCCCGCCCCTCCCCCCTCCTCCTACTCAAGGAGAATTTTCTTAAGGGTGAAGGAGACTTAGCCCCCCCAAAAAAACGCAGCTCTTGCTGGAAGCCTTTTTCTGATGGCATTCTCGCCAAGTCTCTTTCTCCTCCTTAAAGGAGAGTGTCCTTAAGGGTGGGGGGGGGGGCTTTTCCTGTTACTATGCAGTTAGAAAGGGAGAGAACGGGCTTTTAGGCAGGATTTCTGAAGCACCAAGCCGAAGGGAATCCTCCTCTGGGAGGTGAGGAGTTCTCAGGTTGGGGGGGGGGGGTTTCGTGCAGTCTTGATTCATCTAGGAAGTGGGGGGGGGGGGAGATCCACCGCCTGCCTCTAACTCCCTTAACAAGCCTCCTGTTGGCCCTTTGCTGCATCCCCCGCCCTTGGCTAATGCCTCTGCGATGGTTTCTCACCTTTCAAGGGCTCCACAAGCCTCCGGTTGTGGCTGGAGGGCTGAGAGTTGAGGCTCTGAGCTGCTGGGGGCAGCCATCTTGGACCATGTGGTTTCAAGATGGCCCCGGCTCCAAATTCAAACGGCTCCTCCTTGCTGGAGCACATGGAAATGGCTTTTGCCTTTGCAGGCTTGCCATGGCTGCAGCTCTCTCCCCTGTCTTCCGCAGCTCTTTTTAAGCCTTCCCGGCTCTCACCTTGTCGGCTGCCAGCACAGGTGTTCCAGGGTATTTTAGCCAGCTTCGTGGCTCAACCCGAGGGGAGCAGAGGAGCGCTTCTGCTCCTGATTAGCCTCTGCATCAAGGGCTGCTTCTAGGAAGCATATTGCCCTCTCCTCCTGCCTGCCCGGCAATTGTCCTCCCTGAGTGACTCCGTCTCACTCAGTGGCCAGGGCAGCGTGCCGCCCCAGGGGGCTTGTGGCAGTCCAGTCCTTGCAGGAGGAGGCTGTGTTCGATGAAGGGAGGCAGGATTCGCCGGATCCAAGTTTATTTTCCTTACTCCTTTGTAAATTACTGGAGTTACTGAGTAGTGCAACTTTTCCTTGAGGAGATGAGTCAGAAGAATGGGTAGTCCTGCTGGCCAGGGGGCGTTACCCAAAGAGCTTATCTGACTCATCCAATCATGAGAGGACAAAGTCAACACCCATCCTGGATACTCCTCCCCCCTCACTATGGAGAATTTAACTGTCAGGACATTTCTCCTTAATTCCAGGTTGCTTCTCTCCTTGATCAGTTTCCATCCATTGTTTCTTCTCTTGCATTCTGAGGCTTTGGAGAACAGCTTGACTCCCTCTTCTTTGTGGCAGCCCCTCAAATTTTGGAAGACTGCTATCATGTCACCCCTGGTCCTTCTTTTCATTAAACCAAGCATACCCAATTCTTGCAACTGTTCTTCATATGTTTTAACCAGCCCCTCTGATCACCTTAGTTGTTCTTCTCTGCACTCTTTCCAGAGTCTCAACATCTTTTTTATATCGGGGCGACCGAAACTGGATGTAGTACTCCGAGTTTGGTCCAACCTATCTATTCAATATGTTTTACCTCTAGATCAGGGGTTTCAAACTCGATTTCATTGAGGGCGGCACCAGGGTTGTGTTTGACCTCAGGAGGGATGGAGTGGGTGTAGCCGGGACGAGTGGTCAGCTCATCACTCGTGTAGGAGGTGCCTGTGGTGGCCAGAGTGCTCTGCCAGAGAAAACAGGCTCCCAAGTTCCGTTTTCCTCCTGCAACCCTCTCAGTGAAAACAGAGCTCAGGAGGGCCACAGGGGGTCCGTTTTTGCTAGCAGAGGCACTGTGGCCCAGTCCTTTGCTGTTTCCAGGGCAGCCCTGCAGGCTAGAGCTAAGCAACCCACAGGCTGGATCTGGGCCCCGGGCCTTGAGTTTGACACCCCTGCTCTAGATATTCATGACGCATCTCTTCCCTCCTGGCCAGCAGATTTAACTAGCAGTTAACTGACATGTCTAATTTCCCTTTGATCAGAATGTTGATCAGAATGGTCGGCAGTTCGAATCCCTAGCGTCCCGTAATGGAGTGAGCTCTTGTGACTTGTCCCAGCTTCTGCCAATCTAGCAGTTCGAAAGCATGTAAAAATGGAAGTAGAAAAATAGGGACCACCTTTGGTGGGGGAGGTAACAGTGTTCTGTGCACCTTCGGTGTTGAGTCATGCCGCCCACATGACCAAGGAGATGTCTTCAGACAGTGCTGGTTCTTTGGCTTTGAAATGGAGATGAGCACTGCCCCTTAGAGTCAGGAACGACTAGCACACATGTGCGAGGGGAATCCTTACCTTTATTTTTCTTTCTGTCTTTTGGAGGGCATCTAAATCTTCTCTGTCCATCCACAGCTCACTTATATGCAAATACTTTTAAGTGTTTGCTTCCTCTCTATCGCTTATTGTTCCCCATTATCAGAAAATGTATTCCCAACCAGACCAAGAAAGCTTCTTCCAGGGTGAAAGAAACATTTGTTCCCTCAAATGCTAATTTAATTCTGTTCCTGTCCTTCTTTGACCCAGTCAGTGATATCACTCAGCGGGGAGTTTGGGATTTTAAAAAGCCAGTAAAAAGCATGATGTCTGGAAGCGAGGGAGACCTATTCGGGAGGACGGGCGGAGAAAGAATTTATGGTAAGATCTTATTTCTCCGTTCAGGTCATGCCCAGGGGAAAGTCTGCATGTTTACAAACTTCAAAAGCTAAGCCTTTCTTCCATTATCGTGTTAAACCATGACTTGTTCCCATCGTGGTTTAAAACATCCATAGCTCCAGCATCTGAATATACAAGCAAATCTTTTTTTTTTAGGGTGGAGGGTTTTTATTTTTTTAAGTCTACCTTCAAAAGCCAAGTCTTAGATTCTTCAGGTTTGCTTGAACAAAAAAGATGGGTCAGAAATATAATCTGAGCCCTGCCTTTCCCAAAAAAATATTTGCATTATATACATTTGCTGCTAGGACTGTTGGTCAGGAGGTGTCATATAAGGTTTTTTTTCTTTCTTGTGTCTTCTATCCCTCCAAAAACCATTTAGGTAAAGGGAAAGGTTCCCCTCGCACATATGTGCTAGTCGTTCCCAACTCTAGGGGACGGTGCTCATCTCCGTTTCAAAGCCGAAGAACCAGTGCTGTCCGAAGATGTCTCCATGGTCATGTGGCCAGCAGGATCTCCATTCCCACCCCACTCTGGGGCCAGCCAGAGGTGGCATTTGCCGGTTCTTTGAACTACTCAAAATTTCTGCTACCGGTTCTCCAGAACCTGCTGGATTTCACCCCTGTGTGAGCTGGATCTGGGTCCTTAAATCTGGCCCGTGGGGCTGGCCTGGAAATATCAAAGGACTGGCCCGTGGTGCCTCTGCTTGCCAAAACAGTCTGCGGGGGAGCCGCAAGCACACGCACACAGCCCATTTTTGGCCTCCTGCAGCATCCTGCCGGCCAAAACAGGCTGCGAAGGGACCTTGCAAGGCCTCTGCCTGGTCTGTTTTTGGCTGGCAGAGTGCTGCTAGAGGCCACGGAGGCCAAAAAATGGGGCAGAGGGGGCCGCATGCCCCATTTTTCCTGGCAGGATGCTGCAGGAGGGCATCCGTCCCATCTCTCCACCACCCCACAGGGGGGAATGACAACACCGATCCTGCTCTCAAAGGAAACCGGTTTGACACCCCTGTTCTACGCCATCTGGCAACTCTTTCTCTGTTCCATGCACCAAGGAATTCTTCAAGGACTCTCATTCCAAGCTTTGAGATTTGTTGCATCCCCTCCATTTACACACACACACACACACACACACACACACACACACACACAAAACACCATCACCAGGGAAGCAGCCAAGCTAAAGCTCTAAGTTGACTTTCAGTTGAAAGCCACCTCCATGTGCTAAGTGGAAGCAAGTCTTGTAACAAGCCATTTTTACGTACAGAACAGGAAGGTGGAGGAGGAGGAGGAGGGAGAGGAAGAGGGGAGGCAGAAAACGCAGCAGATCCAACTAAGCAGATCCTCATTTAAATAATTCAGCAGCTTCATCCAACATCTGTCTTGCGCTTGCTTTTACACTTGATAAAGCCAGCCAGGTAGCAGACAAATCGCTCAATTACCGTTAAAGAGTGGGGGGAGTTCAAAGCGAAACCGGAAGAAGCGCGATCTCACCCAAGGCTTCCAGCAGATGCTCCTGGAAACTTGAAAAAACAAACAAAAAAAAAACCACACAACAAAACCCCAAAACAATAGAAATCACCCCTGATAGTCACCTGAGTCAAAACAAATCTGTGTTTTCCCCTTTATGGTCTCTGCTTGTGTGTGTGCTTGTGTGTGTGCTTGTGTTTTCTGTGCTAGCAGGGGAAAAAGAAAACAAACGATCGGAGCTAGTGTTGAAACTGGTGCCTTCCATCCATGTCCCTCAATTTGAGGGAGCAAGGAGAGGACAAAGCCAGCCAGCTGAGGCAGCTAATGAAATCTCTCGGCGCCCCCCACCCCCTCGCTTGCCTAGATGAGCAGCTACTTATGCAAGCAAGGCAAGAAGCCGTTTGCGCGCGGAGCAGCGGCGAAGGAGCTTGGTCAAATGTTAACACAACAGCCGCAACAGCGGCGACGACAGCAGCAGTCCAGCGTGAGAACAAGATGAGGGAAATAAGGAAGCTTCCTGTCCTGAGATGGCCTGGGATTTACTGACCAAGTCCAGGGCTTAATTGTGCTTTTGGGAAGTTCTACACACACACACACACACACACACACACACACACACACACATACAGACAGACAAACTGTGAAACTATGTGATCAGGCTATGCAGGAGAAATTTGGTTCACAATCTGTTGGCTCAGTGGTGGTCGGTGATTGAAATACATAAGGGAATATCACTCCCGCCACCTTGAATCCGGAAGCAGTTCCATAGATGGAAAGTGTAGACATTTTGGTGAGGTACTGACGTTTAGTATTACAAGGAGCCCCAGACTGCTCCTGAGTGAAGGAGTGGAACGTCAGCCAGTTTGAACTGAGGTAACGGAATGTGAGACAACTGGCAGTTGGAACAGAGTTCTTTTCAGGTGGGGAGGGAGAGTAGAACTCCTTAGCATCAGAACGTGTTATTTACTGTATAAGCGTGTTAATATAATACTGTATAAGAAATACTAATGACCTGATGGTCATTTCGAAAACTCCTTTCTTAGCGAGTACCTAGAAGTCAAGAGGAACATGTGTGCCAAAGTTCAAGTTTGTAGGCTTTACGGTTCTGGAGATTTCATGACGAGTGAGTAGTATTTGGCTTTTTTGCTTCTCTGGGTAGTTCTCAACTTACAACCGTTCATTTAGTGACCATCTGAAGTTACAGCAGCAGTGAAAAAAATTACTCATGACCGTTTTTCACACTGTAACGACTGTTGCGGCATCCCTGTGCTCAGTGATCAAAATTCAAAGGCCTGGCAACAGATTCATGTTTATGACGGAGGCAGTGTCCCCGTAGTCATGCGACCTCTTTTGCGACCTCCTGACAAGCAATGGGGAAGCAAACGTGTGACTAGTTTAACAGCTGCAGGGTTTCACTTAACAAGAAAGTTGGCGTGAAAGTTGAGGCAAAAGTCACTTAAGAGGTGTCTCATTTAGCAACGGAAATGTTGGGCTCCATTAAGGTTGTAAGTCAAAGACCACGTGTATTTATGCCAGATTAAATGCAAGACAATAGGACCCGCCTCTGTCATGCACCATCTTGAGCTTCCCTGCAAGGGCCATGTTTCCAAAAACTTTCAGCATTTTTCTTCATTTCTGCAGGTCAGGGATTCTCTCGAAAGGGCCCTGACCTATGGTGGGCATTCCCTGAGTTCTCATGTAAAGCATGTGCAGCCATTCGTCATTAATTTGGCTAATAAATCATTGCATCGTCTTCAGAAGATGAACATCTATAATCATTAGACTCCTCCTGTTCCTGTTCCTCCCTCCCCTTCTCTCTCCCTTCCTCCGCCTCCTCTCCCTTCTAGCACTGATGTCATTACCTAGTTGGGTAATGAAACATCAAGTAAACTACCGACCTCAGAGAGCACTGAGGACCCCACAGTTCGACCCTGAGCTGCATATATCCTCTTCCACCGGGTTGTAAAATGTCTTGACATTTTGTCGCTATGGCACAACGGCAAGAGAGTTCAACACGTGAAAATGTCATGCCATTTAGACAGGGACCACAGCTGGGGACAATCTAGAAATAAGCCGGGTCACCATACCTAATCAGTGATCAGCCACAAAATGAATGGAAATTAAGCAGGTGAGATAACAGATGAAGGATGAAACTTGGGGCTGAAGCAACTTTAGCATCCCTAGGCCTGCAGTGCAATATCCTGCTTGTAACTCCTCTCCTTTTGTTTGGAAGCAGATCAGGAAGGAAGGAAGGAGGAAGGAAGAGAAAGAAAGAGAAGAGAGAGAGAAAGAAGAAGGAAGGAGAGGGAAGGAGAGAGAAAAAGAAAAAAGAGAAAAAAGAGAAAGAGGGAGAGGGAGGGAGAGAAAGAGGAAAAGGCAGAGGGAGGAAGGAGGGAGGGAGAAAGAGTGAAAGAGAAAGGAAGGAAGGAGAAAGGGAGAGAAAGAGAAAGAAACAGAAGAGAGATAGGAAGGAAGGAAGAAGAGGGAAGGAGAGAGAAAGAGAAAAAAGAGAAAGAGGGAGAGAGAGAGAGAGAGAGAGAGAGAGAGAGAAAGGAAGAGGAAGGAGGGAGGGAGAGAGCGAAAGAGAAAGGAAGGAAGATATTCCCAGGGGGGCGCATTTTGAGAAAGATTCCCAACTTCCAATACTCAAGGAGGACTTCAACCAACCAAAAAACCATGGTTATAGTGGAAAGCAAACCAGCTGTAAACCATTTAAACACAGGAGGGATGTGCAATCAAGGGAATAAGATGTTGTTAAAAACAACAATCAAAGTAAAAACAGAACCCCCTTGAGAGCAGAGGGTCAAAGCCATCTAGAGTCACCTTGGGTAGGGGGGGGGGAGAGATAGACGGTTTACAAATGCAATAAATAAATAAGTGAATAAATAAATAAATATAGAATCTTGTCATCAGTTACCTAGGCGCATTCTAAGGGAAGGGGAGAATATCCCATTGCACATGGAAAAAAAGGAAATGCCTTCTCCTTGCATTCGAAGGAAATAAGAAGAGAGGCCATAGTCACTTGTATTCTCGTGTCACTGTGCCTGAGTCCAGGTGGGGCACATGCGGGAGACATGTGCGCATGCATGGAGAGCAGAGGGCAGTGCCCCTCCCCCGCATCCTGTTTTTAGACCCAGGAGGCTGAAGGGAGGCCTGCTGGATGTTGGGGGGGGCGTTGCGCGTGCCTGCACAGGGGGTGGGGAAGCACGGGGCCCACGTGGGCATAGGCTGGGAGCAGAGACGCATTGCATTAAGGGCGTGGGCATACACGCTTCCAGCACATGACGACAAAAAGGTCAGCCGTCACTGGTCTGTGGCATGAAACATTTTGCAGCTTTTTTTCCCCGTGACAAAGCCGAAAAAGCCCCTGTGTCACTGAGTCATCCCCTTCGCCAGGAGCCTATTATGAAGTGGAGCTAATTAGGGATTCCGCAGAGACCTGGGGCACCTTAATAACAGCTTTCTGCAGCAGGATAAAAAAAGAAGACCCTTTTGGGCCCTTAGAGAGCAGGTGAGGCATGGAGAACCACAGAAGGACAGGGAAGCATTTTAAGGAAGCAGGAGGCCCTTTTGAGGCGAGGAGAGGAAAAGCAACAGAGGAAGAGAAATCGTCCCAGTCCAGCGTGTGTTCCTGCTAATTGTTTCGAGCATCCTTGATTGGAAACACGGAGGGCGATCAATAACCACTAATAATTTTGAACATCCTTGATTGGAAAGGTAGGATGCCATCAATAACATCACTCCCGTTGCCATCTTAGGTGAATCTCTATGATCTGTGGACAGCCATTGGATCTGATGGTCTCAACACAGCTTTTTCAAAAGACAACCGATGGACTGTTGATTCCTTGAGGAAGGAGAACAAAATGTTTCCCAAAGGCCTTTTTCAAGAGTCCTTTTTGTTTGGAAGCAGATCAGGAAGGAAGGAAGGAAGGAAGGAAGGAAGGAAGGAAGGAAGGAAGGAAGGAAGGAAGGAAGGAAGGAAGGAAGAAGAAGGAAGGAAGGAAGTCCTTTCAGTAGTTCCAAGAAGGCTCCAGGCATTTGCTACACTCCAAGTGACCTCAACAACCCTCCTAAAAGGATGCAAATGCCCATCTGTCTACAGGGAATATTAAATCCTTCCATGCCCCACCATCCAGCTGAAGAAGTTTCTTAAATGAGAAGCGAAACATCTTTAAAAGAAAAAAACAAGAAAGTCCAGTTTGCCTCCTGAAAAAGCACCTTGGGGACAACCATGACCTGGATGGCTGAGAATCTCTGCAGACTTTTCACTGTGGAATTTGGGATGAACACTCTTTGAAGGGTATGGGAATAGGAATGGATTTCCAAAGGGAAAAAAATTGCATTTGCACCACTCAGGTGACTCTGAGGACACAGATAAACCTCCAAGTGACCTCAATGACCCTCTAAAAGGATACAAATGACCAGCCTTCTGCAAGGAATATAAATCCTTCCGTTCCCCACCATCCACTCAGAGCTGAAGAAGCTTCTTGGATGAAGAAGCGAAATGTCTTCAAAGAAAAAAACAGAAAGTCAGTTGCCTCTTGAAAAAAAGAAAAAAAAGCACCTTTGGGACAACCCAGGACCTGGATGGCTGAGAATCTCCACAGACATTAGTCTGATTTTCCAGGTTTGATATCATTAATGTCCATGTGTTTGGCCTTCGTAGATAAGATTTTGGATGCTTCCAGATTGGGGTGACGAGAAAAGAGAGAGAGATTATCTAACTTGCTTGACACTAAAGGGCCTAACCATCATTAGCCAGAGATCAGCGGTCTTTGCTCACCGGCTCTGTGCGCTTTTGCAGGAAGAGGATAAGAAGAGCAATTCCAAGAATGTGTGATTGTGAGCGGTGACACATTAGCACTCAACTCACACCTCTTTCTCTCCGCAAAAGCCTTATCTTCCAGATTAACAGCAACTAGAAACAATCACCTTTTACCATCACTGGAACCAACTATCCCACAGAATCATTAGGGTCTCTTAAAAGCGATTCAGTTTAAGAGAGTAACAGAGTTGGAAGGGACCTTGCAGGTCATCTAGTCCAACCCCCTGAGATTTGGGACACTTTGTTTGTGATCACAGATACTTCAGTTGACTCGGCTGAACAGAACTAGGTAGGTTAGAATATAGAACAGAATGTAGAATTCTTTATTGGCCAAGTGTGATTGGACACACAAGGAGTTGTCTTTGGTGCAGATGCTCTCAGTGTACATAAAAGACAAGATACATTACGAGTCACTTAATGATAGTCACAGGGTACAAATAAGCAATCAAATCATACTAGGAAACAATCAATTTAAATCGTAAGGATACAAGCAACAAAGTACAGTCCTGCAGTCATAAGTGGGAAGAGATGGGTGATAGGAATGATGAGAAGGATTAATAGCAGTGCAGACTTAGTGAATAGTTTGACAGTGTTGAGGGAATTATTTGTTTAGCAGAGGGATGGCCTTGGGCGGGGGGGACTGTTCTTGTGACTAGTTGTCTTGGTGTGCAGGCCTATAGTCTCATTTTGGGGGTAGAGTTGAAGCAATTGATGTCCAGGTTGGTTCTATTGTATGTTTAGCTTGTTCCATAAACATAACTTTGGAATGCGGTAGCTGGATCTCGGTCAAGGATGGTATACTATACTGTATACATGAGGGTCCTTGGTGCTCTCTGAGCTTGGATGTTTTCTTGTAGATGATTTATGAGCCAAACTAGATAACATCATCAGGACTAGCCCTGATAGCAATAGCACTTAAGTATATAAACCGCTTCACTCAAAGCGATTTACAGAGTCAGCATAATGCTGATGGTGTTACCTAGTTGGATCATGAAACATCTGCAATAAAACAACAAGCTAAGGTACTAATACCACTCTATAAAGCCTTAGTAAGACCACACCTAGAATACTGCATCCCAGTTTTGGTCACCACACGATAAAAAAGATGTGGAGACTCTCGAAAGAGGGCAGAGAAAAGCAACCAAGATGATTAGGGGACTGGAGGCTAAAACATATGATGAACGGTTGCAGGAACTGGGCATGGCTAGTCAAGGGAAGAGAAGGATCAGGGGAGACAGGATAGCAGTCTTCCAATATTTGAGGGGCTACCACGGAGGGGAGGGGGGTCAAGCTATTTTCCAAAGCACCTGAAGGCCAGAGAAGGAATAATGGATGCAAACTGAACAAGGAGAGATTCAACCTGGAAATAAGGAGGAATTTCTGACAGTGAATTTTCTGAATCAACCAGTGGAACAGAAGTTGCCTTCCGAAGCAAAGTCCATGGACTCAGTTACAGTGGTGATGAAGGCATTGTTAAAAGATTTGAAAGTACAGATTTAGGAGTACAGGCAGTCCTCGACTTACAACAGTTCATTTAGTGACCGTTTGGAGTTACAATGGCAGTGAAAAAAGAGCCTTAAACTTTGATTATACTTACAACCATTGAAGCATCCCCATGTACCTGTTATCAAAACTCAGGAGCTGGGCAACTGGTATGTATTTAAGATGGTTGCAAGTGTCCTGGGATCAACCTTTTTGCCACCTTCTGACAAGTAAAGTCAATGGGAAGCCAGATTCACTTAACAACCATGTTATTCGCTTAACAATTGCACTGACTCGCTTAACAATTGTGGCAAGAAAGGTCATAGAGTGGGGCAGGACTCAGCAGCTGTTTTGCTTAGCCCTAGAATGTTCGGCTCAACTGTGGTTGTTAAGTCGAGGACTATCGTACGGAAGATCTTGTCTACATGGTTGCCAGGAGTTGAAAATGACTTGAGGACAATGTGCTGAGTTGATCGATCAATCAGAGCCAAAGATGGATTGATTGACAAGGAACCATGCACGTTCCTTATGGAGAACCTCGGCAAAATTAAGTAGTCTTAAGCAAACACTTGTGGCTCAACTCCCACAATTTCTGTTTATTTGCTCTTCTGATAAATACACTAGATTTTTGGTTAAAGCTTGTGTTAAGACCTCCTGTTGTGGCCTGCCAGCCGAGCTGGTGGCAGACTCAGGCAGTGAGGAGGTTGGGGAGGAAGATGGGCCAGTCCTGGAGTCTGGGAAGGCTCTGACGAGGGCTCTGTGTCAGAGGCAGAGAGGGGGCCAGAGCCGTCTGACAGTTACCAGCTTCTTCAGAGTCATAAACGGAGATTTTTAAGAACAGCCATTTGTCCAAAATGGTATAGGGGTTGGACTAGACTACCTCCAAGTTTCCTTCCAACTCCGCTATTCTGCTATCTTTCCTTCCTTCCTTCCTTCCTTCCTTCCTTCCTTCCTTCCTTCCTTCCTTCCTTCCTTCCTTCCTTCCTTCCTTCCTTCTCCATCACTGGAGGTTTTTAAGAAGCGACTAGACAACCATCTGTCTGAAAAAGTATAGGCTCACCTGCTTGAGCAGGGGTTGGACTAGAAAACCTCCAAAGTCCCTTCCAACTCTGTTTATTTCTGCTTCTTCCTTTCCTCCTTCTCCATCACTCGAGGTTTTTAAGAAGAGACTGGACAGCCGTTTTGTCTGAAAAAAGTATAGGCTCACCTGCTTGAGCAGGGGACTGGACTACAAGATCTCCAAGGTCCCTTCCAGCTCTATTCTGATTGACTAGGATGGTGGGGCAGAGAAAGAATGAACAGTCAGCCATTCAAAACAGAAGAGAATCGACTAAGGACAAGGCTCCCTTTTGAGGTCTTCTGTGTTTTGCGCCTCCCCCCCCCCCCTTGTAACAGAATAAAGTCACCTTAGCAGCCTGATGTCTGAATGGACGACCTTCAAAGGCGGCTGTGTTTGTTTTTCCTGATTAAAGCTCTCTGTCTTCGGCTGCAGAAAAGGAGAACTTTCCACCCCGTCCTCTCGCATCTTTAAAAATGCTTGGGCACGGATCAGATTCCTTCTCCTGTTGCAAAACTTCCCCAGCAGCCCAGCAAAGCTAAAATGCTGTGGTTGACCACAGAGAGTATTTAACAAGGCTCCCTGGTGGAGGGACAATTACAGGCAAAAGAACACCAAGGCTGGAAGGGAGGGGAGGGGAGGAAGAGGGAAGGGAAGGGAAGGGGAAGAAAGGAAGGGAAGGGAAGGGAAGGGAGAAGGAAAGGAAATAGAGAAAAGGAAGGAAAAGAAGGGAAGAAAAAAGGAAGGGAAGAGAGAAGGAAAGGAACTAGAGAAAGGAAAGGAAATAAGGAAAGGGAAGGGAAGGAAAGCAAAAGAAAGGAAAGGAAAGGAAGGGAAGGGAGAAGGAAAGGAAATAGAGAAAGAAAAGGAAGAGAAAGGAAAGGAAATTAAAAAAGAAAAAGAAGGGAAGGGAGAGGGGAGAAGAGAGAGAGAGAGGGAATCTAACAAAAATGTGGCTTTTTATCTTTTAGTGTTGCCAATCGACTGGGGTTTGATACGAGATGGGGGGGGGGCTCTAAAAATGTTTTAAATAAAATAAAGTAAAAGGAGAGAGGCACAAAGGCCTCTCAAAGGGTGAGAATGTTCGTGTGCAACAACCCTAAATGCAACTGATAGCAACTCACACACAGGGCCAGTGTGGAAAAAGGGTCGAAAGTCGGTTTTTTTTTCCAGTGTCTTTGCAATTTCATTTACTAAACAAATGGTTTGCAAATCAAGGACTGCTGTATAAATAGAGCCGAGGAACCAAATGCAAGGGTAAATTATGTAATAATAAAAAATAAAATAATAAAATAAAAATAGATAAGATAGATAAGATAATAGTAAAGTAAAATAAAATAAAGGATGATTTCTTCTTCTGAAAAAGGCACCAGGGAGGGGGTCAGTCAGAGAAACGTATAGGTTGCAGGACAGCCCTCCCACTGCACCCTGAAAGGCCTCCCCTGCTCTCCAATCACACATTTCCTTCATAAAGCAAATATGTCTCCATCTCTCACAACTTCTTCTCCGTGCCCAAAACGCCAAGCATGTGTTTGGAATTGGAGAATTGGCCTCTTCTGCAGTTTCCCCCCCCCAAAAAAAGCCTGTTTAATGGGACTTTGGCAGAAGACGTCTCTATTTCACAGCAACAGAATTGGGGAGGTGGGCAGTGGGGGGTGCAGGCAGGAGGGGAAGAGAAAGGAAAGAGAGATTTTGTAATTGCTGGCGTGCCTTCAAACTCCCATACGCTTTAGCAACATACAGATTTTGATTAAAAACATTTGCTGCCCCACTACGAATTGGGGGTGGGTGGGTGAGAATAATCTTTGTCAGTTTGCCAGATGGTGCCCTGCTCCTTCTGGGAGGGAGGGGAAGGTCAGGGAAGGGGGAGGAAGGGACCGAGTGAGTCAGTCTTTCCGGCGGAGTATATAGGTAGTCCTCGAATTATGGCCACAACTGAGCCCCAAAGGTCTATTGCAAAGTGAGTTTTGCCCCATTTTTATAACCTTTCATGCCTCCCCCCCTCCATTGTGAAGTGGAGGCACTGTAGTTTCAGTCAAACAGTTAAGTGAATCTGGCTTCCCCATTAACTGTTTTTGTTCTGAAGAACGCAAAAGGGGGAGGGGGGGAGATCGCATGACCCTGGGACACAGCGACATCACAAACATGCGTCAGTGGCCAAGTGTCCGAATTCTGATCACGTGACCACGGGGATGCTGCAACCGTCATAAGTGTGATAAGCGGTCATAAGCCACTTTTCTCAGTGCCGTCGTAACTTTGAAGTCAGCCTCTTGCCCCCAACAATCTGGCTCCTCATTTTACCCACCGCGGAAGGATGGAAGGCTGAATCAGCCTTGAGCCAGTCAGGATCGAACTGCTGGCAGATGGCAGCCTGCAATACTGCATTCTAACCACTGTGCAGGGAAGGAGGGAGGGTGCACTAGCACTACGATATAAATCTTATATACCACTTCAAGGTGCTTTCTAGCCTTCTCTAAATGATTTAGAGCATCAGTATCTTGCCCCCAACAATCTGGGTCCACATTTTACCCACCTCGGAAGGATGGAAGGCTGAGTCAACCTTGAGCTGGTCAGACTCGAACTGCTGACAGCTGGCAGTCAGCAGAATTAACCTGCAATACTGCATTCTAACCAGTGTGCAGGGAGGAAGGGGGGGAAGGAGGGAGGGAGGGAGGGAGGGAGGGAAGGAAAGAAAGAAAGAAGGAAGGAAGGAAGGAAGGAAGGAAGGAAGGAAGGAAGGAAGGAAGGAAAGACAATAGCACTAGCACTAGTATATAAGTCTTATATACTGCTTCATAGTTCTGTTACAGCTCCCTCTAAGAGGTTTACAGAGTCAGCCTCTTGCCCCCAACAATCTGGGTCCACATTTTACCCACCTCGGAAGGATGGAAGGATGACTCAACCTTGAGCTGGTCAGACTCGAACTGCTGGCAGCTGGCAGTCAGCAGAAGTAGCCTTGCAGTACTGCTTCTAACCACTGCGCCACCGCGGTTCTTATTCATTTTATAATGAATGTAATATTTATATTCATTATAAATGAATAACAGCAGTGTCATCAATGCATGGACCACCCAGCAGGAAAGGGTGCGCTCTGTGTGAGTGTGTGTGTGTGCGCGCACAGACAAAACGAAACGTAATGACACAATCGGAGTTATATACAATAGAGATTCAAAAGGATGTCCGAATAAGCCAACCCAAGGTCAGAACTCCAAGAGAGGAAAGAAGGGATTTGGAAATCCATTTGGCTGGGATGATACAAGTAGTCCTCTACTTACAACAGTTCTTTTAGTGACCATTTGGAGTTGAAATGGCACTGGGGGGGTGAAGAGGGACTTACGACCGTTTTTCACACTTGTAACCATTGCAGCATTCCCCATGGCCACATGATCACAATTGAGATGCTAAGGAGACCGGCTCAGAATTTAGGATCCGTTGCAGCGATCACCTGATTCCCCCTCTTGTGACTTTCTGAAAAGCAGTCAATGGGGAAGCCAGATTCACTTAACAAAATTGCATTACTAACAGTGATTCGTTTAACAACTGTGGCAAGAAAGGTCGGAAAATGGAGCAGGTCTCACTTAATAACTATCTCTCTAAGTAGAGGATTACCTGCATAAGGCCCGGGGGTTGGTCTAGAAAACCTCCCAGGTCCCTTCCAGCCCTATGATTCCTGATTTAAGGAACCACATTGACAAGGCACAATCCTTAAATAAGTGCTTCTCAAATCAATCCCCCCCAATTAGAAATAGATCTCATCTCATCCAGAAACCCCTACGCCTTCCTATTCCAGTTCTTTGCTGTTCTTGTAACATTTCAGCCTTAGCCAAAGAGATTAACAATTACTTTTTCTAGCCACCTTTATTTTTTAATGAGCTCTGGGTCCCTTTGGAAGGGCTTCAAGCTGCCGCACACAATATTCACATGCACGCACAGGTGCGTGCATACACAGAGAGAGAGAGAGAGAGAGAGAGAGAGACACAGAGAGACAGAGACAGAGAGACAGTGAGAGAGAGACAGAGAGAAGCAGAGAGAGAGAGTGACAGACACAGAGAGAGGAGAGAGACAGAGAGACACAGAGAGACAGATAGAGTCAGAGAGAGACAGAGAGAAGCAGAGAGAGAGACAGAGACAGAAAGAGGAGAGAGACAGAGAGACACAGAGAGACAGTGAGAGACAGATAGAGTCAGAGAGAGACAGAGAAGCAGAGAGAGAGACAGAGACAGAGAGAGGAGACAGACAGACAGACAGACAGACAGAGACAGAGAGAGGAGAGAGACAGAGAGAGACACAGAAATAGAGAGTCCGAGAGAGACAGACAGAGAGAAGCAGAGAGAGACAGAGACAGACACAGAGAGACAGTGAGAGAGAGACAGAGAGAAGCGGAGACAGTGAGACAGAGACAGAGAGAGGAGAGAGACAGAGAGACAGAGAGAGACAGTGAGAGACAGATAGTCAGAGAGAGACAGAGAGAAGCAGAGAGAGAGACAGAGAGAGAAGAGAGACAGACAGACAGACAGAGGGAGAGAGAGGAGAGAGACACAGAAATAGAGTCAGAGAGAGACAGACAGAGAGAAGCAGAGAGAGACAGAGACAGACACAGACACAGAGAGACAGTGAGAGAGAGACAGATAGAGAGAAGCAGAGAGAGTGAGACAGAGACAGAGACAGAGAGAGGAGAGAGACAGAGACACAGTGAGAGACAGATAGAGTCAGAGAGAAGCAGATAGAGACAGAGACAGAGAGAGGAGAGAGACAGAGAGACAGAGAGACAGTGAGAGACAGATAGAGTCAGAGAGAGACAGAGAGAAGCAGAGAGAGAGACAGAGACAGAGAGAGGAGAGAGACAGACAGACAGACAGACAGACACAGACAGACAGGGACAGAGAGAGGAGAGAGACACACAAATAGAGAGTCAGAGAGAGACAGACAGAGAGAAGCAGAGAGAGACAGAGACAGAGGAGAGAGACAGATAGAGACAGAAAGACAGAAACCGAGAGGAGAGAGACAGAGATAGAGAGAGACACAGACAGAGAGACAAAGACAGACAGAGGCAGTGAGAGAGGGGGGGGCAATACCTGATTTGCAAAGGCATATTATATTATTACCAAGTCTGCAAAGAGCAGTTTTCTATTAAAGGAAAAAGAAAAAGAAAACATCTTGTTAAAAAAAACACTTTGCAGCAGATGGATAGAAGACCTCACACAATAGAAATGCCTGAGGACCTTTCATTGTTAAGGTGAAGAGATTTCTCTCTCCCTCCACCTCCCCTTCACCACCACTTGTCCCTCATTAAGAATGAAAAAGCAGCCAGGCAGGAAGGGGGAATTGGTTCCTCCTCGGAAAAATAAAAGGCAGAATGAATAAAGCCGGGCGAAAATGTATCAGATTGTCAGCTTGCCAATAAATCCTGATGCTCTTTTAATACCATTCATCCCTCGGCGTCTTGGGGTGCTTAAAAACACTGCAGTGTGGATTCTCAAGCATCTAGGAAGGTAAAGCAGATGGTTTTCCCAGTTGTAATATATGGCTGTGAAGGTTGGACCATAAGGAAGGCTGAGAGCCAAAGAACGGAGGCCTTTGAACTCTGGTGCTGGAGAAAACTCCTGCGAGTCCCTTGGACTGCAAGGCCATCCAACCGGTCAGTCCTAGAGGAGATCAACCCTGACTGCTCTTTAGAAGGCCAGATCCTGAAGAGGAAACTCAAAGACTTTGGCCACCTAATGAGAAGGAAGGACTCCCTGGAGAAGAGCCTCATGCTGGGAATGATGGAGGGCAAAAGAAGAAGGGGAAGGCAGAGAAGGAGGTGGCTGGATGGGGTCACTGAAGCAGTTGGCGTGAGCTTAAATGGACTCTGGATGGTAGAGGACAGGAAGGCCTGGAGGAACGTGGTTCATGGGATCACGATGGGTCGGACACAGCTTTGCAACTACCAACAACAACAAAGCGGATGCTAATAAAGGAGAGTATTTGTAACTCAGGGTTGAAATGAGGGCTCCTGGGTGCTCTCTGAGTTTGTGGTCTTTCTTGCAGATATTTCATGATCCAACTAGGTGACATCATCAGTAGCAATCCCTGCTCCCTTCTAGCACTGATTATGTTTCCTAGTTGGGTCATGAAACATCTGCAACAAAACAACCAAGCTCAGAGGGCACCAAGGACTCCACAGTTTTTTCCTCCTCCTCCTCCTCCTCCTCCTCCTCCTCCTCCTCCTCCTCCTCCTCCTCCTCCTCCTCCTCCTCCTCCTCCTCCTCCTCCTCCTCCTCCTCCCTTCTAGCACTGATGATATTATCTACTTGGGTCAAGGAACATCTTCAGAAAACAATTCAGAGAGCATCAAAAACCCCACAGTCATTGTCGTCCTCCTCCTCTTCTCCTTCCTTGCAAACACCACTCCTTTTCAGCATTGATAACGTTACCTAGTTGGGTTATGAAATGTCTACAAGAAAAGAACCAAGCTCAGAGAGCACCAAGGACCCCAAAGTCCTCCTCCTCCTCTTCCTCCTCCACTCCACAAACCCCACTCCCTTCTAGCATAGATAGTTACCTAGTTCAGTAATGAAACATCTGCAAGAAAACAACCAAGCTCAGAGAGCACCAAGGATCCCCTATTCCTAATTCCCCCTTCCCATCCTCCTCCTCCTCCTTCTCCTCCTCCTCCTCCTCCTCATCCTCCTCCTCCTCTCTACAAACTTCACTCCCTCCTAAGACAAATAATGCTGCCTAGTTCACAAATGACATTACCTACTTCAGAACCATCTGCAAGAAAACCACCAAGCTCAGAGAGCACCAAGGATCCCCTATTCCTAATTCCCCTTTCCCATCCTCCTCTTCCCTACAAATCTCACTCCCTCCTAGGACAAATAATGCTACCTAGTTCACAAATGATGTTACCTACTTCAGAACCATCTGCAAGAAAACCACCAAGCTCAGAGAGCACCAAGGGCCCCTCAGGTAAATTTGAGCTAAGTAGGGTTTGCATTTTAGCAGAAGTGCTGAGAACAGCCCCCCACCCCCATCCCAGAATGAAATAAAATAAAATGGTTGAAGCCATAAGGATTTAATAGACTTCCGTGCCAAGGCACACACCTGTAGTCCTTGCCGTTTATTATCGTGCCTCTATAATTTATGGGTTGCGCTTTCCAAGTTAGTAATCCAGCCCTGGTGGGTACATCTATCTGCAGGGCAGACACCACATCCAGTCCAATGATCAGGGCCAGCCTAGCACAAACGCTTCTGGGATATTCACTTTTTCCCCTCCCCAAAAGAGAGTTCCACACGGGTGGAATTCCCAGAGAAGTGTCTCTTATCGCCTTTGTCTCCGATTCCCTTCGCTTCGGAAAAAAGGAAATCATATTTCCCCCCCCCTCTCCCCTGTGTTTCACAGCTGGCTAAAAACCTAGCAGCATCTTGCGCACATTAAACGAATACTTATCAGCCTGAAGTGCTTTAGAAACGGAAATCTAAAAGGATGAAATGAATCCCGCGGCAGCATGACAAAAAGAAGATGGGAAAACCAGTTTTCTCGCCAGCTCAAGTGCTGGAAGAAAGGAGGGGGAAATGGAGGCTTTCTGGCTGGGGCAAATGCATGCCCAAATACATCACAGATGCAGAAGCTATAGAGGGGGAGTAGGTTACAGCCCAGCACTTGGGCAGCCCAGAAATACTAAATAACCCAAGCGAGGAATTATCGACGTAGACAGTCAAACAATAAACAGCGGCCTAATGAAGGAACCAGGGAGACGGTGGCTCAGTGGCTAAGACTGAGCTGAGCTTGTCGATCAGAAAGGTCGGCAGTTCGAATCCCTAGCGCCGCATAACGGAGTGAGTGCCCGTTATTGTCCCAGCTTCTGCCAACCTAGCAGTTCTAAAGCACGTAGAAAAATAGGAACCACCTTTGGTGGGAAGGTAACAGCGTTCCGTGCGCCTTCAGTGTTTAGGCATGGTGACCACATGACCAGGGCGACGTCTTCGGACAGTGCAGGCTCTTTGGCTTTGAAACGGAGATGACCACTGCCCCCTAGAGTCGGGAATGATGAGCACATATGTGCGAGGGGAACCTTTACCTTTTGATCAAGGAACCAGCAAAACCCTTCCAATAACACTGACTGGGCAAGCCACTAGTATATAAACAGAGAGCAAACCCTACTTCCTTGTAGTACTGATGACGTTACCTAGTTGGGTAATGAAACGTTTGTAGAAAAGCACCAAGGAGCTTCTTCCTTCTCCTCCTCTTCCTCCCCTACCCTCTTCTTCTCTTTGCAAATCTTACTCCTTTCTAGCACTGATGATGTTACCTAGTTGGGTAATGAAACGTCTGTAGGAAAACAACCAAGCTCAGAGAGCACCAAGGACCTTCCTCCTTTTCCTCTTCCTCCTGTCCCCTTTTCTTCTCTCCACAAACCTCACTCCTTTCTAGTACTGATGTCATTGCCTAGTTGAAACACCTGCAAGAAAACAACCAAGCTCAGAGAGCACCAAGGAGAGTACAATTCCAAATTCTGCTTTTTGTTGGACTATTTCTTCGGAGCTTCTTAATTTAATTCTGTAACTCCCTGAGCTTCAAGAACGAAATGGGTGTGAATGCTTCCATAAAGACATGTAGCCGAGACACTTGAAGGACAAGTGTTACACAACCTCTCTTAAAAGGGCCTTATCTTCAAGACACAGAGTGTTGACACAGACAACATCTGGATTGGGTCAGTGCTGAGGTGGAAGATTACTTTCTCCTAGCATGCAAGAAAGGGCCCTCGCTTACCACTGGCAACACTGTCGTGTCTTGGATATTTTGGGATCTACAAAGGACACACTTAAGCCAAGTGTGTTGCGCCTTGAGCCGCATCTTCTGGGGTGACTTTGGCTGAGTCTAACTGACTTCACAGGGTGTTTGGTTGTGATGGTACAAGGAGGTCCCAATGTAAAGTATGGACCAGGGGTCTCCAACCTTTCAGATTTCAGGGACCACTAAATTCATAATTTTAAATCCCGCAGACCACTAATACGATCTGCCTAATGACCGGCTGGGTGGGCGTGGCTAGGCGATCATGTGACTAGGTGGGTGTGGCCAACTCAATATCACTCACATCGAGGGGCGCCTCGCCAGCCTCTACTCATCTTTCCCCTCCCAGCCCCTCCTCACCTGACTGCCTGGGCTCCTTAGGGCCCCAACCGGAAGCAGTTGCTGGAGCTAAGCAGCCACCAGGAGAAAGAGTTGGCAAAACAGCTCAGTTCAAATTGGATCCGGCCAAGAAGGAGGCTCAGCAGAAGCACCTCACTGAGGACTACGGGCATAGGCTTTCCAAGCAGAGGGAAGACGTGCGGGAGTGCAAGGCCAGGTACTATCGCCTGGAGGCTCAGCGGACTGAGATGGTCAGCCAGTTCCAGGCCATGATGCAGTCCCACTGGAACGAGGCCCTCTTTGCCACCAGCCTTCGCCCAAAGCCCCATACCAGGAGGCTGAAGCAGACCCCAAGTTGGAATTTCTGCCCCACTGTCCCTCCCAAAAAGATCCCAAAGGGGGAGACTCTCTGCAGCAACACAAACGTTCATTGCATGTATCCATCCCAGGGGCCATAGTTTGAGGACTCCTGATTTAGTCAATAAAATGCAAATGATTTTTCTGCAGACCACCAACATTTTCTCGTGGCCCACCAGTTGGTGACCACTGGTCTGGAGAGTCACTTGTCTGAGATGGCATTGGTTCTCCTGCTTGAGCGGGGGGCTAGACTAGAAGACCTCCAAGGTCCCTTCCAGCTCTGATTCTATTCTACATTTGCTCCTGTGGGGGAAAATGATGGCATGTATACAGTACTTCTAATATTTCTTTGTTGTGTAACCAAAACCTAGAAGCTTTAAAAAAAACGTACACATTTGGGTGGTTTCTATTACCACTTCTTTTATCTATGTTTTGTCTTCTTGGCTATTGCTCAGGGCACCTCTGGGAAGAAGAGATTAGAAAACAAACAAATCACAGGACGATCAAGCAGGGCTTGACGTAGGTGTGAAAAAAATACCAAGGCTTTCTTACAGCACAGACAGCAGTTTTCCAGCCTCTCGGGAGACGGAAGAGATCCCAGCTGCTGACTGATGTTCCATCTCAGAACATGGCTGTATCTTTAACCTTTCTTAAATAATTAACCTGCCTTCGTAGAAAGAGAGGCAGGGCTGTTCAACCTGCAGGGGAAGGAAGAAGGGGAAGCAGGAAAGAAAAGGAGGCTTGCATCGCTAAATACTCAGCGAAGAGACCCAAACCAACCTGTATCTGTCACTGTCTCTCTCTCCTTTTCTCTCTCTTTCACTCATTCTCTCTCTTCCTCTCTCTCCCATTCTATCTTCCTCTCTCTGTCTGTATTTTCCTCTCTCCCCTCTTTTATTCTCTCTTCCACACTCTCTCTCATTTTTACCTCCCTCATTCTCTCTCCCCTCTTTCTCTCCCTCTCCCTCTCCCTCTCTCGCTCTCATTCTCTTTTATTTTCTAATCCCACTTTCTCTCTTTTCTCTCTATCCTCATTCTCTCTCCCTTTCATTTTCTTTCTCTATCATTCTCTCCCACTTTCTTTCTCCCTCCCGTCTTTCTTTCCCCATTTCTCTCATTCTTTTATTCTCTCCCTCATTTCTCTCATCTCTCTCTTTCTCTCTACTCTCTTCCTCTCCCTCTCTTATTCTCTCTCCTCCTCTCTTTCTCTCCCTCTCTCTCATTCTATTTTATTCTCTCCCTCATTTCTCTCATCTCTTTCTCTCCCCCTCTCTCATTCTATTTTATTTTCTCTCTCATCTCTCTCTCTCTCTCTCTCTCTCTCATTATTCTCCCCCCCCTTCTCTCTCTCTTTGAGGTCCCCACCAACCATCACAGCTCTGCAGGAAGACACTTATTGTTTTCCATGTTTACAAACAGCCCTTTCAGATCTCCGTCCCCCGAGGAGGCATGCATTATAATAAATTCACAGTAGGCATGGCAATGATTTAAACAGCTTTGGAGTGGTGGGTTTTAATGACTTTGTTTCCCATTTGTCAGCCTGTCCTACCTGTCAAGTCTGCATGTCGGCAGAAGGCATTTGTCAACTCCCTAAAGGAGATGCGGGTTCCCCCACCCCCACTCTTGTTATCAGTGGCGGGAGGGGTGGAAGGCTTTCTTGGATGGAGGGGGGGGACCCATAATCACATTTGTCTTCCAAGTTTTTGAAGCTGGAGATCTCCTCTGCCTTAAGCCTCTGAGGGTGATAGGGAGCTGAAATGTTATGGGTTTAAGATATACAGAATAACAAGAGTTGGAAGGGACCTTGGAGGTCTTCTAGTCCAACCCTCTGCTCAGGCAGAAAACCCAACCATTTCAGACAAACAGTTGTCCAGTTTTTTCTTTTAAAAACCCCAGAAAGCACCCACAGGTTCTGAAGGCAAGTTCTTCCACTGATTAATTGTTCTCACTGTCAGGAAATATTTCCTTAGTTCTAGGTTGCATATCTACACTCATTGCTTCTTTTCCTACCCTCAGGTGCTTTGGAGAAAAGCTTGACTCTCTCTTCTTTGGAGCAGCCCGTCAAATATTGGAAGACTGCTGTCATGTCTCCCCTGGTCCTTCTTTTCATCAGACTAGACATACCCAGTTCCTGCAACCGTTCTTCATATGTTTTAGCCTCCAGGCCCCTCATCATCCCCTAATAATCCAGACCCTGCACCATTTTTGACAGATGGCAGTCCAATCTCTTCTTAAAAACTTCCAGTGTTGAAGATATTCACAACTTCTGGAGGCAAGTTGTTCCACTGATTAATTGTTCTGTCAGGAAATTTCTCCTCAGTTCTAAGTTGCTTCTCTCCTTGATTAGTTTCCACCCATTGTTTCTTGTTCTACCCTCAGGTGCCTTGGAGAATAGTTTGACTCCCTTTTCTTTGGGGCAACCCCTGAGATATCGGAACACTGCTATCATGTCTCCCCTAGTCCTTCTTTTCATTCAACTAGACTTACCCAGTTCCTGCAATCATTCCTCACATGTTTTAGCCTCCAGTCCCCTAATCATCTTTGTTGCTCTTCTCTGCACTCTTTCTAGAGTCTCCACATCTTTTTTACATCATGGCCACTAAAACTGGATATATTCTAAGGGTGGCCTTACCAAGGTATTATAAAGTCTTAGCTTCCAGTCCCCTAATGATCTTTGTTGCTCTTCTCTGTACTCTTTCTCTATATATTCTCTGTCTCATCTGTCTGTCCATCTGTCTCTCTCTCTCTCTCTCACACACACACACACACACAACCAGAGAGACAGAGACACACAGAGAAAGAGAGAGAGACACAGAGACAGAGAAAGACAGAGAGACAAAGAGACACACAGAAAAAGACAGAGAGAGAGACAGAGAGAGAGAAAGACAAAGAGAGAGAGAGAAAGACAGAGACACAGAGAGAGAAAGACACAGAGAAAGAGAAAAGAGAAAGAGAGAGAGAGGGAGGGAGGGAGGGAGGGAGGGAGGGAGGGAGGGAGGGAGGGCATTTATTTCCTTCTCCGACCTTGCAGTCTTTCACTCACTTCCAAACCAATCCGCAGAGCCGACTCCGCCACCCACCACTGCAGAATTTCTTTTATATATTGCTGACTAAATGTTATTGCTACGTGATACCAATGAAATGACAAACTGTACGGCAGTAAACCGAGCGTGGAAAGATAAAAGTAATTATAACTTGGCAAACATGAGCCCTTTAACTAGACTACTAATGAGGGCCTCTGCACCCACCCACCAGGGAGCAGAGCGTGGTATACGTTTTGCACGTTGCCCCTGCCTCTCCGCACCACTGTCCTCAACTTATGGCCATTCGTTTAATGGCCGTTCAAAGTTTTTTTAAAATAAATAATCCCAAAATGACGAGCGTACCGAATACAGGTAATCCTTGACTTACAACAGTTCGTTTAGTGACTATTCAAAGTTACGACGGCACTGGAAAAAAGGTGACCCATGATCATTTTTCACACGCGATCAAAATTCAGACACTTGGTAACCGACTCATATTTATGACGATTGCAGTGTTCAGAGGGTTATGCAATCCCTTTCTGATGAGCAAAGTCAATGGGGGAAGCCCGATTCACTTAATGACTGTAACAGTGACTTAAAAACTGCAGCGGTTGGCTTAACAGTTTGTGGCATGAAAGGCCGCACAGAAAGGGGCAGAACTCACGTTAACCACTGTCTTGCTTAGCAATGGAAATTGTATGAAGATATAAATGCAGGTACAAGATTACCGGTACAAGATCGTGATTATGGGACTGCCTGAATTATGACCATAATGGGCAGGCTCCGTTATAGTCATAAGTCGAAGGACTACCTGTATTCAATTTGGAGAGGGAGAAGGGCTGAGAACAGTTGCAGGAACTGGGTATGTCTAGTTTAATGAAAAGAAGGACTAGGGGAGACAGGATAGTAGTCTTCCAATATCTCAGGGGTTGCCACAAAGAAGAGGGAGCCAAGCTATTCTCCAAAGCACCTGAAGGAAGAACAAGAAGCAATGGGTGGAAACTAATCATGGAGAGAAGCAACTTAGAACTAAGGAGAAATTTTCTGACTCTAGAAGTCTTCTGCCTCTAGAAGTTGTGAATGCTCCAACACTGGAAGTCTTTAAGAAGATGTTGGATAGCCATTTGTCTGAAACGGTATCGGGTTTCCTGCCTAGGCAGGGGTTTGGACTAGAAGACTTCCAAGGTCCCTTCCAACTCTGTTATTCTATTCTATTCCACTCTAAGGAATGAGAGGAAATTCTCAAGAGATAAAAGTTGGGAGAGCGAAGATATAAAAATACCCTTCAGGTAGAAGCTCACACTCTTTGTCTCTGCAGGAAGTCCCATACACACACACACAAATGCACATACAAACTTAAACACATACCTACACACATACACAGCCTCTGCATTGAGAGCCTCGAGTCTCACATCAGGGCAAAGTGCCAAAGTCTCACAAAAGCTGAAGGAAGGGAAGTACATCAACGTGACTTGAGTTTTTCCACTCTAGGCAGAGATAAGTACAAATGCAGGTGGCTTTGACAGAGAAGACCCTTGATCATCATTAATTGAGGAACAGTCCTTCTGAGAATTACATCTCCCCCCATTCCCACCCCCGTTTCGTGGGATGGGTGAAGATCACAGATCGAAGAGTGAAAAGTTGGGTTTTTGGAGGGTTTTCTCCCCCCTACAAAAGCTACTTAGATTTAAAGGGGTCCTCGGGCTTCAATGCAGAAATTAACTTGGTTGAGTGAAATGTTAAAAACACTGGAACTGCTCAAGAGCTATCTCAGTTTGTTTTGGGAGAATGTATGTAGGTGTGATATCTTATTCCTTTGACCCAGCCTGAGCTCTCCCCTCCTTCGTCTTTGTATGGAGATGTCTCCATACAACCTCATCTCTGCTACAACAGATGCTCCTCTATATGAAGGTTCCTCTTTGCAATTAAAGGAGATGGCGTGGGAGTGAACAAAGAGGGGGGGGGGCAAGAGAGAGAGAGACAGAGAAAGACAGACAGAGAGTGAAAGAAAGAGAAAAACAAAGAGAGGCAGAGAGAGAGAGAGACAGAGAAAGACAGACAGAGAGAGAGAAAGAAAGAGAGAGAAAAACAGAGAGACAGACAGAGACGCAGAGAGAGAGAGAGAGAAAGACAGAAAGAGACAGACAGAGAGACAGAGAAAGACAGACAGAGACAGAGAGAGAGAAACAAAGAGAGACAGACAGAGAGAGAGAAAGAGAAAGACAGAGAGAGACAGAGAGAGAGAGACAGAAAGAAAGAGAGAGAAAGAGAAAAACAAAGAGAGAGAGAGAGAGACACAGAGAGAGAAAGACACAGAGAGAAAGACAGAGGGAGACAGACAGAGACAGACAGACAGAGACAGAGAGAAGGCAAGATACTGTAATAATAATAATTATTATTAGGCATATGGGGGGAAGGCATCTCCAGGGCACCTACACTGGCACACAATTAAGATGCTTTTGTTCTCCTTCTGGAAATCCGTACTGACGTTCCAGACGGACAATCAAATGGCCAGAAACTATTGATCAGAGGTTCAACTCATGACCCAGGGAAAGCATATTTAGGATAAAATATTTTTATGCTGCCCTTATTATTTTTATAAATAATCCAAGATGACGGATGTACCGAATACAGGGAGTCCTTGACTTACAAAAGTTCATTTAGTGATGGTTCAAAGTTACGACGGCACTGAAAAAGGCATCTTATGACTAGTTTTCACACTTCCAACTGTTGTAGCATCCCCGTGGCCACGTGATCAAAATTCAAGTGCCTGGCAACTGACTCATATTTATGACGTTTGGAGTGTCCCAGGTTGTGCGATCAACTTCCGACAAGCAAAGTCAATGGGGGAAGCCAAATCCACTTAACAACCGTGTTACTGATTTAAGAACTGTAAATGATTCACTTAACAAAGGTGGAAAGAAAGGTCCTGAAATGGGACAAAAATTCCTTGAACAAACGTCTCACTTAGCGACATAAATTCTGGGCTCAGTTGTGGTTGTGAGTCAAGGACTTCCCTATCCTTCCCAGTTACCAAGTCCCCAGATTTTGATCACATGGCCATGGTGGGGGCGGCTGGAAAGGTTGTAAGTCCGAGGACTGGATTCTTTTTTTTTCAAGTGGCCTTGTGATTTTCAAAGGTCACCAAATGGAAGGCTGTAAGTCATGGACGCAGTGACTCACGGGCTAAGATGCTGAGCTTGTCAATCAGAAAGTTCAGTGTTTTGAATCCCTAGCGCCACGTAACGGAGTGAGCTCCCGTGACTTCTCCCAGCTTCTGCCAACCTAGAAGTTTGAAAGCATGTAAAAAATGCAAGTAGAAAAATAGGAACCACCTTTGGTGGGAAGGAACAGCGTTCCGTGCGCCTTCGGCATTGAGTCATGCTGGCCATGGAGACGTCTTCAGACTGCGCTGGCTCTTCCGCTTTGAAACAGAGATGAGGACCACCCACTAGAGTTGGGAACGACTAGCAAGGGGGACCTTTACCTTTTTAAGTCAAGGACTGTCTGTATTTTTCCTTCCGGGCACGAAATGCAAATCACCTGTAATACCAAATCTCCTTTTTTTTAAAAAGGCAGTGGCATAAAGTTAATAAAGTAGGAGTGAGGGGTCCAGAAACAGGGAAAGCTGCATTTTCTAATTCTGGCAGACAGCAAAACTAGATTTTTAACATGCCAAAAAAACCCGGTTCTTTTCTTTTCTTCTTCTAATACTTTCCCCCCACTGGCCCCACGCAAGGAAGTTTGGGGAAAAAAAACATTTTATTTTTAGCCCCAGCAATGTGTTCCTTTGTTCGCTCCAGTAAATGCCGCTGCATCACAGTAAATGATCCTTTACGGAGGCAGCACGGACTATGGAGCCGAATAGGGAAGGGCTGAGTCGATACGAAAAAGCATTGACGGTGCTATAAAGGACCTTAAAAAGCCAAAGGAAGGAAGGAAGGAAGGAAGGAAGGAAGGAAGGAAGGAAGGAAGGAAGGAAGGAGTGAGTGAGTGAGTGAGTGAGTGAGTGAGTGAGTGAGTGAGTGAGGGAAGGAAGGAAGGAAGGAAGGAAGGAAGGAAGGAAGGAAGGAAGGAAGGAAGGAAGGAAGGAAGGAAGGAAAAAAGGTACATCAACGTGACTTTGAGTTTTTCCACTCCGGGCAGAGATAAGTAACTCAATCCATACTTGTGAGTCAAGAGCCAAGCGCATTAGTCCAGCAGGGGAAGGATATATTTTGATTTATTTATATCCCACCTTGATTGGTTTTTTTTACAAATAAGTCAAGGAGGCGAACATATCCGAATGCACCTCTGACTTTCCCCACAACAACCCTGTGAGGTGGATGGGGGGGAGAGGGGGGAGGAGAAAAATCTCCCTCCCTCTCCTTTCTCTCTCTCTCTCCCTCCTTCTTTCTCTTTCTCTCTCATTTCTCCCCGTCTTTCTCTCTCCTTTCTTTTTCCCTCGCTTTCTTTCTCTTCTTCTCCTTCTCTTTCTCCCTCAATTTTTCTCCCTCTTTCCTTCTTTCTCTTTCTCTCTCCCTTGCTTTCTTTCTCTCCCTCTTTCTCTCTCTCCCTCTTTCTCACCTTCTCCTTCTTTCTCTTTCTTTTTCTCTCCTCTCTCTTTGTCTCTCCCTCCCTCTTTGTCTCTTTCTTTCTCTTTTGCTTTCTTTCTCCCCCTTTCTCTCTTTCTCTCTCTCATTTATCTCTTTTCTCCTTTCTCCCTCCCTCCTTCCCTCTCTCTCTCTCTCTCTTTCCCTCTTAAGTGGAAACCAATTAGCAGCAGTATCTAACCAATTTGCTATAATAGTTATGCTTTTAAAGGTTATCAAAACCCCCAAGGCTAATAGCCACGCTGCTCCCTTTGCAAGAGATAAGGGGATGGGCTCTTTTAAATCTGAAATCCTTCTGTTAAATAGATCATTAACTCAAGGGATTCAACAATGGGACATTATGTCCACCCGATTGCCCTCTCAAAGACTGTTGCCTGCAATGGCTTAATTTTAGATACTACACTGTGATCCACATAGTTTGTTTTTAACTATACTTGCTGAAGAATTATTTCAATAAAAAGACAGGTGGGTCATCTGAAATATTTATAAGCTGTAATTGGCAAACTGGCCTCCAGTATACCACACGGCAGTGTGTTCTTCAATTTTCACAGTTATATCGGACAAAACTCAACACTCTTTCCTTTCTTTCTCTATTTCCTTTCCTCTCTTTCCTTTATTTTCTCCAATTCCTTTCCCCTTTCATTTCCTTTCTTTCTCTAGTGCTTTCTTCTCCTCTCCTCTACTTTCCTTTATTTCCTTTCCCTTCCCTTTCCTCTTCTTCCTTTCCCTATTTCCTTTCCTTTCCTTATATTTCCTTTCCTTTCTCTACTTTCTTTTGTTTCCCTTTCTTCTTTATTTCCTTTCCTTTATTTCCTTTCCTTTCTCTATTTCCTTTCCTGTCCTTCCCCTTTCCTTTTATTTCCTTTCCTTTCTCTACTTCCTTTCATTTCCTTTCCTTCTCTATTTCCTTTCCTTTCCTCTTTCCTTTCCTTCCCCTCCCCTTCCTTTC
>NW_028261382.1:62328415-62340134 GCF_051295495.1 Thamnophis sirtalis
CCAATTTTGGAGCATTGACAACATCTGAAGGCAACTTCTGTTGCAAAGGACGGTTTTGCTGGAGTTTCTCCTTGGAAAAAAAGAGAAACAGAGAGAGAAAGGGACAGACACACACACACACACACACACACACAGAAAGGGACAAAAACAGAGAAAGAGACAAGAGACAGAGGGGGAGAGAGAAGGCTGAGAAACTGAGCAAACCCCGTTTCTGAAGAACTGTACAGGAAGAAAGTTTTGCAGGGGAAAACTCTCCTCAAGAGATTATTCAGTTGGCAGGAAGGACCATGCAGTTCCTTTTGTGAGTAAATTCTACATTTGGTCCGAGTTTTCTATTCAGAAATACCATAATTGAGCAGTTGTCTTTGCTAACGCAATACAGGTGGCCTCCTTAGGCTCACTGCTGACTAACCTTAATGGCAAATCAGATATTAGAATTTAGCAGCTTAAGCATTTAAAAAGAGCTGGGAGCATTGAGCTGCAATTGCTTTCTGTCTTGTGGGGAGAGAATGAAATAGAACAACAGAGTTGGAAGGGACCTTGAAGGTCTTCTAGTCCAACCTCCTGCTTAGGCAGGAAATCCTACACCACTTCAGACAAATGGTTATCCAATCTCTTCTTTAAAACTTCCAGTGTTGGAGAACCCACAACTTCTGGAGGCAAGTTGTTCCACTGATTAATTGTTCTAACTATCAGGAAATTTCTCCTCAGTTCCAGGTTGCTTCTCTCCTTGATTAGTTTCCACCCATTGCTTCTTGTCCTGCCCTCAGGTGCCTTGGAGAATAGTTTGACTCCCTCTTCTTTGTGGCAATCCCTGAGATATTGGAAGGCTCTATCATGTCTCCCCTAGTCCTTCTTTTCATTAAACTAGACGTACCCAATTCCAGCTCTTTATATTCTTTATATGTTTTAGCCTCCAGTCGCCTAATCATCTTTGTTGCTCTTCTCTGCACTCTTTCTAGGGTCTCAACATCTTTTTTACATCGTAGTGACCAAAACTGAATGCCGTATTCCAAGTGTGGCCTTACCAAGGCATTATAAGGTTTAACACTTCATGGGATTCTGCTGAATGCAAGCGGGGATTCAACCCATCAGCAAGGAAAGAAAGAATGTGAAAGGCAGGTTTTTTTGGGTTTTTTTTGCTTTTCCTGTCCTTAATCCAGACTTCTCAAAGTAAACACCAGCTAAGTTTCCGGACACTAACCGCAGAGCCTGGGAGCTGCTCACAGTGGTTTCGGTTTATTCTATATTAGTCTCTCTGTGTTTTTATTGTGATCAGGGCAATTTTTCACGTTTGGCTAAGTATGCTTCGTGCAGAAGGAAGAAGTTAGTGCCTGAATATAGGCACTGTTCCCCTTTACTCTTATGTAAAGTTTTATACAAAATTCTTTATTTTGCAGTGGCTGATCTGGGAAAATATTTTGGTTTTGTGAAAAATAGCAATAGCACTTAGACTTACATACTGCTTCACAGTGCTTTTACAGCCCTCTCTAAGCTGTTTACAGAGTTAGCCTCTTGCCCGCAGCAATCTGGGTCCTCATTTTACCCACTTCTGAATGATAGAAGGCTGAGTCAACCTTGAGCTAGTCTGGATCGTACTGCTGACAGTGGGCAGAATTAGCCTGCAATACTGCCTTCTAACTACTGCATACTATGAGAAGGAAGAAAGGAAGGAATAAGGGAAGAAGAAAAGGAATAGCAATAGCACTTAGACTTACATACTGCTTCACAGTGCTTTTACAGCCCTCTCTAAGCAGTTTACAGCCTCTTGCCCCCAACAATCTGGGTCCCCATTTTACCCACCTCTGAATGATGGAAGGCTGAGTCAACCTTGAGCCTGGTGAGATTCGAACTGCTGAATTGCAGGCAGCCGGCAGGTAGCAGAAGTCTGCAGTACTGCTCTCCAACCACTGCGCCACTGCAGCAAATGGATGAAGACCAAGTAACGGGAGAACCAGTAAGTTCTAGTGGTTAAGGCACTGGTCTAGAAACTGGGAGATTGTGAGTTTTAGTCTTGCCTTAGGCATGAAAGCCAGCTAGGTGATGTTAGGCCAACCACCAGGAACTGTGAGTTCTAGTCTTGTCTTAGGCAGGAAAGCTAGGTGACTTTAGGCCAACCACCAGGAACTGTGAGTTCTAGTCTTGCCTTAGGCAGGAAAGCTAGGTGACTTTAGGCCAATCACCAGGAACTGTGAGTTCTAGTCTTGTCTTAGGCATGAAAGGTGGCTGGGTGACGTTAGGCCAATCGCCAGGAAGAGTGACTTTTATACATTTTATCTGCACATGCCTTCTCTAGATTCACGTTTCTCTCTTGATCGAATAGAATTTTTGTAGTTTAGGATTGAAGTGTGGGATCCTCAGTGCTCTCTGAGCTTGGTGATATTCTTCCAAATGTTACTTGTCCCAGCTTTTGCCAACCTAGCAGTTCGAAAGCACGTAAGAAATGCAAGCAGAAAAATAGGAACCACCTTTGGTGGGAAGGTAACAGGATTCTGTTCGCCTTTGGCATTGAGTCATGCCGGCCACGAGACCACGGAGATGTCTTTGGACAACGCTGGCTCTTCGGCTCTGAAACGGAGATGAGCACCGCCCCCTAGAGTCAGGAACGATTACCACATATGTGCGAGGGGAACGTTTAGCTTTACCTAATCATGTTTCTAAACTGGTGTAATAAGCACAGAAAGAGAAGTAAATGACTGTTGCCCAGTTATTCTCTTTGGTTCTACATTACAAATCAACACTCATGGAATGCTCTACTGATCAATATTAATAGAAACGATTCTATCAATTTAACCCAGCATGGAATCAGGTTGTAGATCTAAAGGCTTTCCACCAGGGGTGAAATCCAAGCAGGTTCTGGAGAATCAGTAGTGGAAACTTTGAGTAGTTCAGAGAACCGGCAAATGCCACCTCTGGCTGGCCCCAGAGTGGGGAATGAATGGGGATTTTGCAGTATCATTCCCCTGCCATGCCCACCAAGCCACACCCACCAAGCCACACCACGCCCACAGAACTGGTAGTAAAAAAATTTCACCACTGCTTTCCACCCAGGTTATCCACAGAAGAGCCCCTTTTAAAAGGGGGAGTGGGGGGTCTCTTTTCACCTCCAAATTTGTACTATTTAGTTTGAAACATCAATCGTCAGAGCTTCGGGGACCTGGCTGTGATTGTGTCTTGCCGGTTGCGGGCTCGGCTGAGGCGGTTTCAGAGTTCCAAGCAATTAAATCCCTCTTCCGAAAGTTCCTGAACTCATTCCAAAAGCTCATTTCCTACTTTGTCAGGAAATTGTTTTGCTGCCTTATTGCTTGAGCTGCAAAATAATCCCAAAGAGAGGAGGAAGCTGGCTAAAGAGCTTTTTCTCCCGGCATCATTACAGCTGGCACAGCGAGGAGAAGGAGGAGATGGGGGGAGGGGTGGGGGGAGGGGAAGAACTGTAGTGAGATGCGTTGCTGCTTCTCACTGCCAACCATGGAAGCTGAAATGGCTTCCTTCGAAAACAGAATTTTAAATTCCTTACGGTGAGCTTCCAGAGAACCGTCTTCTGGTTAAGGAGTTGGGATGAAGCTGCCAGGGCTGAGGGAATTTAAGGGCTCTCAAGATAACGTCAGGATGGTGTTTCCTGGAGATATTCATGGTTGGTGGAACATTCTTTCAAAAGAATGGGACAATATTGTGACCTGCCAGCAACCAGAAGAGCTGGCAGCAGAGTTGGACAGTGAGGAGGTCAGGGAGGAACATGGGCCAGTCCTGGAGTCTGGGGAAGGCTCTGATGAGGGCTCTGTGTCAGAGGCAGAGAGGGGATCAGGGCCCTATGCCAGTTATCAACTGCCTTCAGATTTGGACATCAGTGAGGCAGACAAACAGTTGGAGCCTGTTCTCAGTGTGCGCATGGACAGTAGCCAAACGAAGGGAACAGCTAAAGAACAGGGGTCAACTTGGGAGTAAGGCCACAGGTGGACAGTGAAGGGCCCCTCCCAGAGGAAATAAAAGAGGAGCGAAAGGGGAGTGGAGTTTTCAGGAGACAATTAGTTCACTTCATTGGTTCGTGACTCTCCGAGGCTCCTTGCCAAGTTCTGCAGATCTCGACCTGGCAGCTCTCCAAGCCAGATAAGGTCTGTGACTGTAAATCCTCCCTGGGAAGACTTTGCTGGATGTGAATGAGCAGAATTCAGTCAATTAATAAAAAGGGTTTTTTGTCAGACAAGGAGTTTGCGTCATGCTCTTGGGAAACCTCAGTCGTAACAGGTGGAACATTCTTTCAAAAGAATGAGACAAACTCACAGGGATTACGTCCGTCAACTCCCAAGAGTATGCAAAATCACACTCCCAAATTTGTGACCTGCATATGGTGGGAGGAGGCGCATTGTTTATATTTCTCCAGGTTGTAGTTGGGAAACAGGTCTTTCCAGCAGCAGTAGAGCTCATGTCTATTTCTTGGTTTTCAAGTTGTCCCTTTGCATGGGAGATTAATGTTACTTTAATTTATTTCCATAACTCAAGGCAGTAAACATACCCAACACACCTTCCTCCTCCTATTTGTCCACAACAATAACCCTGTGAGGTGAGGTGAGTTGAGAGAGAGGGACTGATCCAAAATCACCCAGTTGGTATTTGGGCCTAAAGCGGGACTAGAACTCACAGTTCCTGGTGATTTACCTAAAGTCACCCAGCCACCTTTCATGCCTAAGGTGAGACTAGAACTCACAGTTCCTGGTGATTGGCCTAAGTCACCTAGCTGGCTTTTGGGCCTAAGGCAAGACTAAAACTCACAGATCTCGATAACAGATTTCATGCAGATGACAGAAAGGTCCCAGAAACTGCTCTTCAAAACTGATCTCTCATTGACATATTAGATTAAAACCAGAAGATGATTAATTTTTTTTAAATTCCTGCTCCCAGAGCCCTGAAGAGTTACGTAGAATACAAATGCTGTTAAAAAGAACCTCTATTCAAAAGAAATTCCAGTAATCCAAAATAACAATACTGTAGTATTGGTCCTGAGGACGCTTGCTCCTGGGGAGGAAAGCGATGGCAAATCTAGACAGCATCCTAAAAAACAGAGACATCACCCTGCCAACAAAAGGGTGTATAGTCAAGGCTTTGGTTTTCCCAGTTGCAATGGATGGCTGTGAAGGTTGGACCATAAGGAAGGCTGAGCGCCAAAGAATGGAGGCCGTTGGACTCTGGTGCTGGAGAAGACTTCTGAGAGTCCCTTGGACTGCAAGGCGATCCTGGAGGAGATCCACCCTGACTGCTCTTTAGAAGGCCAGATCCTGAAGAGAAAACTCAAGTACTTTGGCCACCTAATGAGAAGGAAGGACTCCCTGGAGAAGAGTCTCATGCTGGGAACGATGGAGGGCAAAAGAAGAAGGGGACGAAAGAGAATGAGGTGGCTGGATGGAGTTACTGAAGCAGTCGGCGTGAGGTTCAATAGACTCCAGAGGATGGTAGAGGACGAAGGCCTGGAGGAACGTTGTCCATGGGGTCGCGATGAGTCGGACACGACTTCGCAACTAACAAGTATTGGTCTACATTAGAGCTCTAGCAATTAAAAAAAACTTATCAGGTCATATAAGATGTGTAGCTTTCTAAACTGTTTGGATCAAGAATGGTTGGAGGGAGGGAGAGCGGGAGGGAGGGAGGGATGATAAACAAACGAACCTGAAGATAAGAAGCTTGCCAAATGTATAAAAAGTGAATAACTTAAAACTCATTCTATCAAGAATAACAACTTTTCTCACAATTTGGAACAAGGGCACAGAGAAACCCACATTCTGACAGAGCTGGTCAGAGCAGCGTTCAACTTTTCTTCCACCCTAGGCTTATGTAGTTTAACACATGATTCTAAGACATAATAGGGTGGGGGGGTTGTTTCTTGCTTTCTCTGATGTACAAACCGACTCCAATCAAGAAATCAACATTTTTTTTGGCAGGGCAGAGGGTCAACAATGTATTATTCAACAAAATCTTAGTGTGTTGAGGCTATGCTGAGTTGTCAAAGCGAAACCCAGATACTTGGCTAATTCCTTATTTTGGGCTCCATCCTCTGGTAATTTGGAAAGACAAATCAGGACTCCCCCCTCCTGAACCAGTCACCATTGTTCATCGGAAAGATTAATTCTGGCTCAGCAAGCAATAGATAAAGCCCATCTTGACTTAATGCTGCATCTAATTACAGCTTCCATCAATAAGAAGACAGACAAATGCATACCCAATCAGTCCCCCTTGCACAAAGTGGCTGAATATAATTCTCCGGTTATTTAGTTATGGATTTCTTATTTAGAATTATTGTGGCTGTTTTATGCTATGTATCGTCGTTTATTAACTGCCAAGGGTTTTAGCAGATTACAGTGGATTACAAGTCGGAGTAACTGCAAACATACATAAATATATACACACATTCCAGGACTGTCAGTTAAATGGATTTAGAGCTAGCATTAGGATGTTATCAAGCAGCGCTAATAAATATAAATATAAGTAATATAAATATAAATATAAATGTATATATGTGTGTATGTGTGTACGTGTGTATGTGTATATATGTATATATGTATATAGTGTGTGTGTGTGTGTGTGTGTGTGTGTGTGTATCTATATATCTCTATCTCTATCTCTATCTACCTACCTACCTACCTACCTACCTACCTATAATGAAATCTGGCTCTCTTACATCCATCAATTATATTTGGCAACCACTGCTGTTAAGGAAAGAGAAATGGTTAAGAATGCCAAGCTGCTAAAAAGCTCCTTTTTTAATTTTTCAAGCCCTTGAAACATAGCTATCTGTTTCAAAATTGTGGCTTGGACAAATTAATGTTTTGGCTTGCACAAACCCTCTTGAATTCCATGGGCAGCTAAGGCAATGTTTCATCTTAAGCAAAACTGTCAAAACATTTGGAGATTCTTGGTGGGGCAGAAAGAAAAGGGGAATTCAGTCCGCAGGATGTTTTTCGGTTCTTAATATTTGTGATTTCTCTGTTTGGGAACATGAAGAGGTTTGTCAGACTAATCAGGAGACACTCTTATAGGATGCAAGGAAGAAAAAAGTTTCTCATCTCCTTAACACATTTTTTTTCCTTTTTGGAGAGGAGGGTCCCTCTGCAACAGGGGTCCCCAACATTTCAGACCTCAGGGACCACTAAATTCATAATTTTAAATCCCACGGACCACTAATACAACCGTTGGGTGGGCATGGCTAGGTGGTCATGTGACTGGGTGGGCATGTTCAATTTGATGTCACTCACATTGAGGGCGCTTTGCCAGCCTCTATTCGACCTTCCCCTCCCAGCCACTCCTCTCCTGACCGCCTGATCGCCTTAGGGCCCCAACAGGAAGCAGTTGTTGGAGCTAACCAGTGATGAAGCTCTCACAACTTCTGAAGGCAACTTCTGTTCCATTGGTTGTTGCCAATAAGAATTGACGATGACTTAATGGCATATAGCGCATCAATGAAATACACACACTGATCCCACAGATTAGTCTGGAAGTACCATTTCCTCAGGGACTTATTTTCTTTTGATCCCCCAAAATAAACGCTTGGCCTTATTTTCGGGGAGGTCTTATTATTTTTGAGGTTCAGGAGGCGGTGAGCATGGTCATCTCATGGCTGCTGCTGTATTGTAATATTTTCAGGGAGGGCTTATTTTAGCACATGTGCTCAAAAGCCCGATTGGGCTTATTATCCGGGGAGGTCTTATTTTGAGGGGGGAAAGGGTATGATATGGAAAAGAAGAATGTAATGGTGTTAAACAAAACAAATAACAAGGAACCCTGGCTTGTAACTCATCCAAAGATGCAGAAATATAAACCCACAAAGTCAGCACTCTCGTCTCAGGCTATATCAATTTTCCTTTCAAGACATCAAAGGGAACACCTTTAGAATTGTCAAGGTATAAAGCATCCTAAAACCATATTTGTACAACCTCTTTGTTTATGCTTAGAAGTTCCCGCGGTTGCTTTAATGTCTGTCCAAAGAGAGACAGAGACAGAGAGACAGACACAGAGAGAGACAGAGAGAGACAGAGAGACACACACAGAAAGAGAGAGACAGACACAGACAGAGAGAGAGAGAGACACAGACACATAGTGAGAGAGACAGACAGAGGGACAGAGACAGACACACAGAGAGATAGAGAGACGAAGAGAGAGACAGGGAGAGACAGAGAGAGAAAGAGAGAGAGGGAGGGAGGGAAAGAGAGAGACAAGAGCCACAGAGAGAGAAAATAAAGAGGGAGCAAGGGGAAGGGGGGGAGAAACCTTTAAAAAACAAAGTACACAGCGTCAGCCTCCGGCTACTTATTCATGCTTCTTTTGAAGACTGCCAGGGTTAAGTTCAGCTCCAGTGATTCCCAAATGTTGTCGACAAGGACAATGGTCCTTTGTAGAAGAGGGGAGGAGGAGGGGAAAAAACCGGACTGGAGAACTTGAGATATTCTCTCAGGAGTTTGTGATCCACCCAGAAATTATCCCCACCTGGTCAAAAAATTTAAATCGCCTGCTCGGTTCTTTTCCATTCCACCAAGCCACAAAGACACTTTCCCTCCGGGATTTGGCAGAGGTTGTTGGTGTGACAAAAGCGGCATTTGTTTTTGCGCGTCCTCAAACACACACACACCCCAAACACACTTCAGCTGCACATCCTTGCCGCCCTTAGGAACAGGCCAGAAGTTAAAAACACAACTCTGGAAGACTTTCCTAATCGGGTCTACGACAACTGGCCGCGCAGCTAAACAAATATATATATGTTATATTTATGCTGATAAATAAATAAAGGGAGACTAGTATAGATCTATTTCAAGCTACTAGTCTCCTATTTCAAGCTACTAGTCTTCCTTTATTTATTTATCAGCATAAATATAACAAATGTAACAAAAAAGGCAACAGTAAAAAATATTGGGTTTCTGTCTGGATGGTCTCTTGTGACGAGCCTAATGACAGAGAGTGGAAGTGTGACCTTCCTCCCATACTTGGGCATACCAGGGGTTGTGACTTTAAGTGTGTATATATATATGTATATATATATATATACTTAAAGTCACAACCCCTGGTATGCCCAATTATGGGAGGAAGGTCACACTTCCATTCTCTGTCATTAGGCTTGTCACAAGAGACCATCCAGACAGAAACCCAATATTTTTTACTGTTGCCTTTTTTGTTACATTTGTTATATTTATGCTATATATATATATACACATACATACACACACACACACACATACATACATACATACATACATACACATATAGATATATAGATTATATAAATTATAGATAGATATGCTGTAGATAGATATGCTGTAGATAGATAGATAGATAGAGAGAGAGAGAGAGAGAGAGAGAGAGAGAGAGAGAGGGAGAGAGAGAGAGAGAGAGAGAGATTTAAGTGATTCAATTGAATTGTTGTATTGTCCCACAATGACTTGTCCCATAGGGAGTTGTCCCGTGCCCCTCTTAATCGCCTTGATCAATTTCCCATCCTGGCCCCACTCTCGGGAAGACTCCACACTTTCTTGACAAGCCATAGAATTTGTTTGCACAGAAGCCTGTGCTCTTTTTTGTTTAGTTTTTTTTTTGTTTTTGTTTTGATTAGGCAAGGAGTATTTTTAGCCACTGAGCTGTTGCAGCAGGATGCTTCTTTCTCTCTCTCACACACACACACACACATTCTCTCATTCTCTCTCACACACACATACACTCACACACATTCTCTCTCTCACACACAGGCATTCTCTCTCACACACACACTCACACACATACACACTCACACACACATTATCTCTCTCTCTCACACACACACACACACACGGACATTCTGTCTTTCTCTCACACACGGACATTCTCTCTCCTTCACACTCATGCATTCTCTCTCTCACAAACACAAAAAAATTCTCTCTCTGTGTGTGTGAAGGAATGTGTGTGTGAGAGAGAGTGAGAGAATGTGTGTGTGTCTCACACACAGACAATAACACATACACATATTCTCTCTCACATGCACATTCTCTCTCTCTCACACACACACACACAGAGAAAGAGAGAGAGAGAGAGAGAGAGAGAGAGAGAGAGAGAGAGAGAGAGAGAGAGAGAGAGAGAGAGAGAGAGAGAGAGAATATGGGTTTTTGCTTTCTCTCTAAGTGGGAAAGTGAAAAATGTGGCTGATCTTTCTGGCAGTCGACCCGATGCATCTCAATTTGGTGCTTTCATGAGGCAATGCAAATGTTGTTATACTTCATACTTCAGCTCTTAGGCAAAAGGATCATAAAAAGAACAAGCTGTTTCTCCACGCTTTCCCAGCCATTTTGAGCTGGCTCCCCCCAAGGTTCAGAGAAGCAACTCTCCTGAGAGAATTAGCACGAAGGGGAAAAAATGTATCGTAGACGGGATGTGCTCTAATGAGTGCCAGAAAGTGCTTATTCCATTGGTTGAAGTGTAATTTTCTATTTGTTCGTGGGCCCATGCCTCACTCAGGAAGGGAGGGGGAGGGAGGGGGGAGAGAGAGGGGGGAGGGAATGAAGGAAGGAGGGAGGGGGAGGGAAGGGGGGAGGGAGGGAGGAAAGAAGGAGATGGGGGAGAGAGAGGGAGTAAGGTGAGCAGAGGGGGGAGGGAGGGAAGGAGGGAAGGGTGGGAGGAAAAGAAGGAAGGAAGGAATTCTTCATGAATATGTTTTGAAGGCTGGAAAAGATCAGAAAACTAGGATATTCCGGAGGGGGGGTGTATACACCCATTAAAGAATGACTCCAGCCATTGTAGTGATTCAATGCAAGTCTTAGAATCCTACAATTATAGAATCCTAGGGCTTGAAGAGACCTTGGAGGTCTTCTACTCCAACCCTCTCTAGTCCTTATATTACTCTGGATAAATGGTTGTCTGATCTTTTCTTGAAAACTCCACCGATTAATTATTCTCACTGTCAGGAAATTTCTCCTGAGTTCTAGGTTGTCTCTCTCCTTGTTATGTTTCCACCCGTTATTTCCACCAAAATAGCTATCGCTTGGATACTGAAATCAAACTTTAAAAATCCTTGTGTTTCCTTCTCGTTTCCAAACTGCAAGTGGGATGGAAAACTCCCTCTGTTGATAAGAGCCCCATTTTCCACCTGCTTGGGGAATAGACAGACTTGGTATCATATTGTTTAGTTTTGGGCTGTTTGAGAATTCACTCCCATGCGCACCTGAGAATATTTGATGAACTGCCTTTGGAAAGAGCTGGTGGGATTTTTTTTGGAAACTCCTGTTGATAGCAAGCAAGACATGAAGGCAAATTCACTCCAACTCATCCCTTCAGAGGATAATCAGAACTGCAAAAAAAACAATGGCTATCAACCTCCCTTCCATGGAGGATCTTGTACACTGCAGGAGTCAAAAAGAGGGCTGTGAAAATATCTACAGACCCCTCACATACTGGACATAAATTGTTGCAACTCCTACCCTCAAAACGATGCTGTACAGCACTGCACACCAGAACAACTAGACACAAGGACAGTGTTTCCCCCGAATGCCATCACTCTGCTAAACAAATAATTCCCACAACACTGTCAAAGTATTTACTAAATCTGCATTACTATTAAAACTTTTCAGGGTTCATATCACCCATGGAAGCACACTTATGATTGCATGACGGTAACTTTGTTGCTTGTATCCTTACGATTTATATTGATTGTTTCTTATGATTTGATTGCTCACTTCTACCCTCTGACTATCATTAAGTGTTGTACCTTATGATT
>NW_028261382.1:62572834-62587834 GCF_051295495.1 Thamnophis sirtalis
ACCCCTTTTAAGCTCTCTATGAATCAAACATGGGGGACGTGGTGGCTCAGTGGCTAAGACGCTAAGCTTGTCGATGAGAAAGGTTGGCAGTTTGGTGGTTCGAATTCCTAGCACCGCCTAATGGAGTGAGTTCCCGTTATTTGTCCCAGCTTCTGCCAACCTAGCAGTTTGAAAGCATGTAAAAAATGCAAGGAGAAAAATAGGAAGCACCTTTGGTGGGAAGGAAACAGCGTTCCATGAGCCTTCAGCATTGAGTCATGCCAGCCACATGACCACGGAGACATCTTCGGCCAGCGCTGGCTCTTCAGCTTTGAAACGGAGATGAGCACCACCCCCTAGAGTCGGGAATGACTAGCACATATGTGCGAGGGGAACCTTTACCTTTACCTATGAATCAAACATATGCTTCCTGAGTGCCAATGTTGGATCTTCGAAGCTCCGCTGCATCTAATGGAAATAGACTTTTGATCTAGGCAGATGTTTTTATCTTTTATTGTAAGGAAAGTATTCCAATTCTCTTTGGACAGGATCCATTTTGGAAACTTTTTCCAATTCTGTCCCTAGTTGTAGCTCTGCTTTGCTGAATCTAGTTTTGCAAGAAAATTTGTGAAGTTCCTCTCTAAGCATTCCTAAACACTTCCCCCCCCCCACTGGAGAAACAGCTTCCCGAGTTTGTTTGTTAGTGATTTTCTTAATCAAAACGTTTTTCTGCCTTTTCCTTCTCTATTTCGTCTTATTAAGTCAAACTCAGTCCGCAGTCCCAAAACATCTGTTGGAGCTTAATAAAATGCAGGAAAATGGTCAAGTGGCTTATTTTCCAACCAGCTGTGAGGAAGTACAGAAATCACTACCATATTTTTCAGAGTATAAGATAAACCTTTTTCCTTCAAAAAAGAGGCTGTAAGTCTGGGTGCATCTTATACACTGAATACAGCATTTTTTTGCCTCCCAAAACCCCGCCCCCTTCACCAAAATGGCCGTGCATAGACTTTAGCAGGCTTTCAGAGAGCTCCTGGGGGCTGGGGAGGGTAGAGATGAGTGAAAAACGAGGAAGGTTTTGCTCAATTTTGCCACTCCCCAGCCCCCAGGAGCACTCTATAAGCCCACTAAAGGCTTTTCATGCCTTTTTTTTTTTTTTAAAAAAGGGCCTATTTTCATGAAAAATGGGCCATTTTGGGGAGGTTTGCAGAGTGCAAAAACTTTTTTTTTAATTTGCCTCTTCAAAACCTTGGTACATCTTATACTCCGTTGCGTCTTATACTCTGAAAAATACAATATTCCTGTGAAATGCCCGAGGCTTCTGTGAATGAAAATACCTTTGGAACATCTCCTGGTGGAGTTGGTACCTTCAAGCCCATCAAGGTGTGATGTAATGGAAATGCTCCTGAGTAAGGTGGAACTAGAACTCATTGTCTTCTGCTGATGGGCCCAAAGTCACCCAGCTAGCTTTCATGCCTAAGGTAGGACTAAAAGTCATTGCCTCCTGGTGATTGGCTCAACGACACCCATCTGACTTTTAAACATAAGGCAAATCTAGAGCATTTCAGACAAGTGACTGTCCAGTCTCTTCTTCAAAGCCTCCAGTGATGGGGCACAAAGAACTTCTGGAGTCAAGGCGTTCCACTGCTTGCTAGTTCTCACCATTAGGAAATTTTTCCTTTGTTCTCGGTTGCTTCTTTCATTTGTTGACTTGTCTTGCGTAGAGTTGGCCACTGTATAGTCAAGGCTATGGTTTCCCCTGTTGCAATGTATGGCTGTGAAAGTTGGACCATAAGGAAGGCTGAGTGCCGAAGAATGAACTCTGGGGCTGGAGAAGACTCCTGAGAGTCCCTTGGACTGCAAGGTGATCCAACCGGTCAGTCCTAGAGGAGCTCAACCCTGACTGCTCTTTAGAAGGCCAGATCCTGAAGAGGAAACCGAAATACTTTGGCCATCTAATGAGAAGGAAGGACTCCCTGGAGAAGGGCATAGTGCTGGGAACGATGGAGGGCAAAGAAGAAGGGAACGACAGAGAATGAAGTCGCTGGATGGAGTCACTGAAGCAGTCGCCGTGAGCTTAAATGGACTTCAGGGGATGGTAGAGGACAGGAAGGCCTGGAGGAATGTTGTCCATGGGTTGGACACAACTTCAAAACTAACAACAAGAATCCTGGTTACCATCAAGAATCTTTTTCCCTTAAAAAAAATGCACTGCCGTGTAACAATAGCTGAGAGCAAAAGGAGATACCAGCAGTGGGTTCTTCCTGTGTCTGGGTTTAAGTGCTGTAATTAAATTACATCCATAATGCATAGTGTTTGCCTTGTAATACATTATTAATAATAACAACACCGACTTGTAAGGTCCATCCTCAAAACATAAGCTTCCTTGAGATGCTTCATTGGTCTGTTCACACACAATTTTCATACATCTCTAAAGATTACCATTTTAACAGCTTTGGGTATGGATACTGCCAGGCAGTTAGAGCTGACAGTGCATAAATCTATTTCCCTAAACACTCAATTTTCTTATGGCAGTGAAATCAATTTGAATCTGTCTGGATTTTATTCTAAAGTCTATTAATGCCTCTCTCTCTCTCTCTCTCTCTCTCTCTCTCTCTCTCTCTCTCTCTCTCTCCCTCCCTCCCTCCCTCCCTCCCTCCCTCCTTCCCTCCCTCTCCCTCTCCCTTCCTCTCCCTCCCTCTCCCTCCCTCTCTCTCTTTTTCATATCTCTCCCTCCCTCTCCCTCTCCCTCTCCTTCTCTATCTCTTTCATTTTTCTCCCTCTCTCTCCTTCTCTCTCTCTCTTTCATATCTCTCCCTCCCTATCTTTCTCTATCTCTTTCATTTCTCTCCCTCTCTCTCTCTCTTTCATATCTCTCCCTCCCTACCTTTCTCTATCTCTTTCATTTCTCTCCCTCACTCTCTCCTTCTCTCCCTCTCCCTCATTCTCTCCTTCTCTCCCTCTCCCTCACTCTCTCCTTCTCTCCCTCTCCCTCACTCTCTCCTTCTCTCCCTCTCTCTCTTTTTCATCTCTCTCTCCCTCTCTATCTCTTTCATCTCTCCCCCCCTCTCTTTTATCTCTCATCTCTCTTTCAACCACCTCGCTTTTTCTGGAATTTAATTCGACAGGCAGAAAGAGCCGGTCAACTGATGCAACCTTTCTTTTATCTCCTTATGCCAACAAAACTTAATTAGCTGCGAAGGGGGAAATAAAGAGGAATTTACAATTAGCCTTTTGCCAATAAAGGGGAAACCGATGTGAAATTCCGTAATCATATGGTACAGCATGGGTTGTTCCCAGTAGTAGTAACCTTTGCAACAAGGTTAGCTGTGTGGTTCTTCTCAAGCGTTGTCATAAAACCCCTTGCAGTTTCACTACAAGAACGATGCCTATAAACACACATGTGTGAACCATATCTTCTGGGGTAAGATGTCAAGAAGAAGGAGCCATCACTGACATTCGCTTAGTCAATGTGCTGGCTATTAAAACTCTAGGTGTGGGGTGCTTGGTGCTCTCTAAACTTGGCCATTTTCTTGCAGACATTTCTTGACCCAGCTGGATAACATCATCAGTGCTAGAAGGGAATGTGATTTGGGAAGAGAAGGAGGGTGAAAGGATTGCCTCTCCTCCTAACTTAAGAAAGTGAAGACTCTTGAAATGGAAGTATCCCAAAAGGAAGATTTTATTAAGCAGAGGTGATAGCAATGGATTCAAAGCAACCTCTGAATACCCTCAGGCAAGACAAGTAGAATTAAAGCAGTAGATAATACCCTCTCTTTAACCACATACAGATTCAGCCAATCCATAGGTGTGAAGACGCCATCCCACCAGCCACCCTGAGAAACAGAATAAACATACATTCCCGTTGTGGCCCAGCAGGAGCCGTTGGAGCTTTGGATCAGACAGCATGCATCCTGAAACAACTCACAAGTGTTTTCCGGATCACTCCCTCTGATCCAATGCTCTGGTGCCACCTGGTGGCCAACCAGTCTCTCCTCGCCCTGCTCGGAGTCGGCACCCTGTCCAGGGTCCTCCACCTCCTCCAGGGCCGATTCATAAGACCCCTCACTGTCGGAGTCCGGCGGCAGCTCCAACGGCTCCTGCCGGGCCACAACACATTCCCATGACTATCTTCCGTTGGCTATCAAAGTGAAACAAGCCACATGGCCATCCCTCCTATACATTCCCCAAGAGGTGAGAAAATCAGTGATTTTCTCAGTGCCAGGACACAAGTTATAAAGTACCAGTTGTCACAGGCAATACTAATGAATGAAATCCAAGCCTCCCCCTTCTCCCAATTGAATGGCAGTATCACTTTTAGGGTTCTGACAGAGGGAGAGGAGGAGGAGGAGGAGTGTGAGGTTTTTGGTGCTCTCTGAACTTGGCTATTTTCTTGAAGACGTTTCATGACCCAACTGCATAACATCATCAGTGCTAGTAAGGAGTGGGGTTTGCTCTCTGTTTCTATTCTATTCTAGAACTTCTAATACCACTTCCACCAATACCGACAGGACAAGCCACTAGAAGGGAGTGGGCTGTTTTCCAATGCACTTGAAGGCCAGACAAGGAATAATGGAGGAAAACTGAACAAGGTGAGATTCAATCTGGAAATAAGGAGAAACTTTCTGACAGTGAGAACAATCAACCGATGGAAGTTGCCTTCGGAAGTTGTTGGAGCTTCATTACTGGAGGCTTTCAAGAAGAGACTGGACTGCCATCGGTCAGAAATGGTGTAGAGTCTCCTGCTCAAGCAGGGGTTGTTCTAGCTGACCTACAAGACCCCTTCCAATTGCTGCCACACACTGTGGGCTCATATTTAATTGGTTGTCCACTAAAGCTCCAAGATCAACCTATGACCCAACTGGATTCCATGTCTCCTGCTTGGGTCTCCTGCTTCGGCAGGGGATTAGACTAGATGACCTACAAGGTCCTCCACACCTCTGTTATCCTATATTCAATGGAATGACTTGCCTTCAGAAGTTGTGGGAGCTTCATCACTGGAAGCTTTCAAAAAGAGACTGGACTGCCATCTGTCAGAAATGGTGTAGGGTCTCCTGCTTGGGCAGGGGGTTGTAGATGACCTACACGGTCCCTTCCAACTCTGTTAATCTTCTAGAAAGGAGGAGGAGAAGGAATAATTTCCCAGCCAGTGCAATCTTTGCTGAGGATTATGGAAGTCTAGACACTTGGAAGTCAACACGATTCTCAAAGATGGCTCTGATGACCATCTTCTCAACGTGATGAACTTCTCAACATGATGATCTTCTCTCATAATCATCTCAGGTTGGCGCAAAATGAACTCTTGTCAAGAAGAGGAGATGAAGGAAACACTCTGTACTTTATCCATTAAAGGGCCCAGAATTTAACAACACTGTGATTCCAGATGAGACACCTTAATTCTATTGAAGTGTCAGAATATTCATGAACTGGCAGAGACATGGTAACAAGGTCAGCCATTGGGGACTGGGCTGGAATAGGACATGGTAACAAGGACAGCCAATGTATAGGCATGGCAACTGGGTCAGCCAATGGGAACTATTTGGGGACAGAGTCATGCCAGATGGCTTGGAGCCTGGGTGTGGCTTACCTATGTAGCTCTTGAGTCTGTGCAAGAAAACTAAACTTGTCTGTATTAAGCTTTGATCTCTGAAACTAAACTGGTCTGCTGCTCTGATCTGAAACTGAAGAACCGCTCTTGGTGTTGGATATATTACTTCACATATAATTATGTATACAAAGAGAAGTTAATGAATCCTGCTGAATCAGTTACCTGTGTGTGCTTTCTGGATTTGATTTCTGCAACAAACTCTGGCATGAAGCTAATTTGATCCCGAGGTTGATGTTACTGGGTTTTCTCCATTCTGCTGTTCTAGTCCCATCCATTTAGAACGAAATGGAAAGCCGGCCCATGCTGAGGAGACAATCACTCTTGAGAAGGTCATTGTTACTTCCAACAAGAGAAAAAGCATCTCCCTATCTCTGCACGGTGCCAAGAAAGAAGAGAGATGCTCTGAGCTCTTTCTGCTACTATCAATCTGATTGGGCCATTTTCATTCTCCAGAGGAAGCCAGTTATGAGATTTAAAAAGATCCATAGATCATGCTGCCTCATTAATTTTCCATTTGGACTCCGATGTCAGGACGAAGTCGTATTAAGCCATTGCCTGGAGTAATTCTCCGTGGCAGACAAATGCGGCCTGACTCTCCTTTTACATTTTTCATCCTCTCTAGAAAAAGGGTGTTTTTTTTCCAGCAGAGAACCTGCTTTGCCATATATATATATATATATATATATATATATATATATATATATATATATATGTGTGTGTGTGTGTGTGTGTGTGTGTGTGTGTGTGTGTGTGTGTGTGTGTGTGTGTGTGTGTGTGTGTATACATACATACATACATACATACATACATACATACATACATACATACATACATACATACATACATACATACATATATATATATATATATATATATATATATATATATATATATATATTGCCTCTGTGGTTTTTTATGATGGACCACCCAATTCCTTGACATCTTCAAGGGCAAAGAGTCTTAATGGATATTTATGTTGAGGAACAAATGCATTACTTTAAAAATAATTAAAACACAGAAAGGAATGTGATTTGAGAGGAGGAGGAAGAAGAGGAGGAAGAAAGAAAGAATGAAAGAGAAGAAAAAGAAAGAAAAGAAAAAGAAAAGAAAAAGAGAGAAAGAAAGTAAAAAAGAAAGAAACAATGAAAGAAAGAGAAGAAAAAGGAAGGGAAAGAAAGAAAAGAAAAAGAAAGAGAGAAAGAAAGAAAAAGAAAGAATGGCAGAAAGAGAGAGAAAAGAAAGATCCAACTTAGAACTATGGAGGAATTTCTTGAAAGTGACAACAATTAATCAGTGGAACGTCTTGCCTACAGAAGTTGTGGGTGCTGCATCACTGGAGGTTTTCAAGAAGAGACTGGACAACCATTGCCCAAGATGATATAAGGTCTCCTGCCTGGAAAAGAGGGTTGGATTAGAAGACCTCCAAGGTCCCTTCCAACCCTACGATTCTATATTCTATGTGTGAATCAACTGATCAATAGATACCATGTTTCCCCAAAAATAAGACAGGCTCTTATTTTCTTTTGACCTGAAAAATAACCACTTGGCCTTATTTTCAGGGAGGACTTATTATTTTTGAGGTGCAGGAGGCGGCGAGCGTGGTCACCTCATGGCTGCTTCTATGTTGCAATATTTACAGGAAGGGTTTATTTTCAAGGGAGGGCTTATTTTTAGTGCATGTGCTCAAAAGCCCTATTGGGCTTATTATCTGGGGAGGTCTTATTTTCAGGGAAACAGGGTAGAAAGTGCTTCAGTTCCTTTGGGGCACCAGAGAACTGAACAGACACACTTCTGCTGACAGATGTTGTTGGGCTAGCAATCTGGAACAATCTCTACTATTCTTAGGTTTTCAAGCAGATTTGTAATTCAGCATGATCTGGTGGGACTGCGGTTCTCCATCAAAATATGCATCTCCAGTATAAGGAGGAAGGAAGCCAGAGTAATGAATTATAAGTTCCACCAGCAACCATCCCTTCCAGTTCCTTACCTCTTTCCAATCTTAGGATGGGTCAGTAAAAAAATGTCCTGTCAACTAGCTCCTTTGAGCTTTTTCTACACCGGCTTGCAGTTTGAGGTTGGTGTACCCCTCAGTAGACATAGGAGATTGAACATGGCATGAGTAATGGATGGAAGCTGAATACATCAATAATCAATAACTGATGGAAATTGAACAGGGAGAGATTCAACCTGGAAATAAGGAGGAATTTTCTGACAGTCAAAACAATCCACCCCTGGAACAGAAGTTGCCTTCGGAAGTTGTGGGAGCTTCATCACTGGAGGCCTTCAAGAAGAGACTGGACTGGACTGCCACCTGTCAGAAATGGTGTAGGATCTCCTGGTTGGGTGGGAGGTTCCAACTCTGTTAATCTGATCCTGGATTCTGCCCTGAAGCCGTGGGCCTTCCCCTTAGTGTTTCTCACAGATGCTTCTCTGGTGTCTCGTAACAGCCAAGACATGAGGAGATGCATTCCAATTCCTTGTACAGCAGTAGACAGTGTCGGGGGAGTGACCTTTTACTGCCCTTAAGCTTACTGCTATCCCGTCTGAGCGCCTGCTGAGAACAGCTAAGTTAAACATCATAAATCCTGGCTCCAAAGGATTACTTTGGGCTTTTCACTAACAATCTTCTGCGGGGATATCAGGCTTGAAAGAGTCATAAATCATCCACAGAACATCTGCCTAACAAGGGGGTAACTTGGAATTGATTCTCTAGGCTTAAGTGATGAGAGAGAGAGAGAGAGAGAGACAGACAGACAGACAGACAGACAGACAGACACACAGAGACAGAGAAAGACAGAGAAAGAGATACAGAGAGACAGAAACATACAGAGAGACAGAGAAAGACAGACAGACAGACAGACACACACACACACAGAGAGACAGAGAAAGACAGAGAAAGAGAGACAGAGAGACAGAGAAACATACAGAGAGAGACAGAGAGACAGAGAAAGACATACAGAGAGACAGAGACAGACACACACACACACACAGAGACAGAAAGACAAACAGAAAGACGTGGAAAGAGAGAGACACAGACAGGACAGACACAGAGAGAAAGACAGACATAGAGAGAAAGACACAGATAGAGAGAGAGACAGAGATCTCAAACTGACCATGTTCATGTAAAGCAAGTAAGAAAAACTGGGTAAGCAACAGAGCAGGATGTTTGTTTGATGGAACTTGTCATTGAAAACAATGTCATCGTTCAAGGAAGGCAAGATAATAATCAATGTTGTAAAACCATGAGGAAAGTACTTGGTGATCTCTCCTACCTTTTTGCCTACTGGCTTCATCCCTGGGAGCTTTCAAGGTGAGATTGGACTGCCGTTTGTTGGGGATGGTTTGTCTGGGCTCAGAAGTTCAATCAGTGCTGGGATGAAATTAGAAAATCCCTGGGTGGATGGAAGGTTGGGGTGGGAAGTTGAACTTAACAACTGTAACAAGAATCGTCATAAAATGGGGCAAAACTCATTCAACAAAGCTTTCACTTTGACCAGACAACCATTGCCCAGGATAGTATGACATTTTGGGCTCAATTGTGGTCGTATGTTGAGGACTACCTGTAGGAAGATACATCACCAGAGGGGGGGCTGGGTGTTTTGAGAAGGGGAGAAACTCTTCAATTGCCTTTAGCCCAAGATGGTTGGTGGGCAATCAGCAGTCCATTTGCTGGAGTCCTGACTCCTTTTGATAGACCGCCGTGATTAGAAATGTGGCTGAGAGGTCAGTAATAGTTCAGCGCTCCTTTCCAATCCACATCGCGCCTGTCACACACCCCACTGCGCTACGCACACTGCTGGATTAAAAAATGAAGCCAGTCGGAAGTAATATGATTGGCTGCTCAATTTCAGTCCGAAAAGAAGATTCATTGAGGTGAAACAGAGTCGAAGAGGCCCTGAAGATGCAGGGAGCCAAGGAATTAGGTTGGGCTAATAAAATAATATTTGCATCCCCGCTGATTCGATTTGCTAGGATCTGTATGATTGGAAGATGAGGGATATATATATCTGAGGGATATATGTATATATGTATTTAATGTCACAACCCCTGGTATGCCCAAATACTGCTTCCTTTCTCTGTCTATCTGCTCATCACAAGAGACCATCCAGACAGAAAGCCAATATTTTTACTGTTGCCTTTGTTACATTTGTGTTGTATTTGTGATGATAAATAAATAAAGGGAGACTAGTATAGATCTATTTCAAGCTATTTAGCTCTCATCAGCTAGCCATACCCTTACTGGGATTAGAACCTGTGGGCCTAATATGTAATACAGCACAGATCTATACTAGTCTCCCTTTATTTATTTTTCAGCACAAATACAACATGTGTGTGTGTATGTATGTGTGTGTGTGTGTGTGTGTGTATGTATGTATGTATGTATGTATGTATGTATGTATGTAGTGTCACAACCCCTGGTATGCCCAAATATGGGAGGAAGTCTACTGCTTCCATTCTCTGTCTATCGGCTCATCACAAGAGACCATCCAGACAGAAACGCAATATTTTTACTGTTGCCTTTGATACAAATACAACACACACACACACACACACACACGTAAGTATGTATGTATGTATGTGTATATATACATACACACACAGACACACACAGACACACACACAGACACACACACAGACACAGACACACACACACACACACACACACATATATATTCACAGCCGACAAAGTCTTTCAAGGGAGGATTTGCCATCACACACCTCATCTGGCTTGGAGAGCTGCCAGGCCGATATCTGCAAAACCTGGCAAGGAGTCTCGGAGGGTCACGAACCAATTAAGCGAACTGATGGTCTCCTGCAAACTCCACTCCCCTTTTGCTCCTCTCTTATTTCCTTTGGGAGGGGCCATTCATCGTCCACCTGTGGCCTTATTCCCATGTCGACCCCTGTTCTTTAGCTGTTCCCTTCGTCTGGCAACTTTGCACATGCGCACACTGGGAATAGGCTCCAGCTGTTCTTCTGCCTCACTGATGTCTGACTCTGAATTCATTCCTGACTCTAGTCGCTCCTGATTCTAGGGGGCACTGCTCATCTCCGTTTCAAAGCTGAAGGGCCAGCGCTGTCCAAAGATGTCTCCGTGGTCATGTGGCCGGCATGACTAAACCCCGAAGGTGCACGGAACACTGTTCCCTTCCCACCAAAGGTGGATCCTATTTTTCTACTTGCATTTTTACATGCTTTCGAACTGCTAGGTTGGCAGAAGCTGGGATAAATAAGAGGAGCTCACTCCATTATGCGGCGCTTAGGATTCGAACCTCCAAACTGCCGACCTTCTGATCTACAAGCTCAGCATCTTAATCACTGAGCCACTGCGCCCCTTCAAACATTATAAACATCATATACCAGTAAACATCACATTTGTAGCCATTATCCTCTAAGTCTATTCATCATAATGTTTACTTATCCATAACTCGCTTGTTTTCAGTGCCGTAACTTATACGAACTGCTGTAAGTCGAGGAGTACCTGTACAAAAAGCAGTAAGAATAGATCCCTTCCTAGCCCCACCTCCCCCACCCCCACCCCAATTCTCCAGCAACTACAACTCAAATCCCATCCGAGGATGATGATATTCTTGTCAAAAGGAGACGCTTGTTATCTACACAAACATCCTCGTGTCCTAAATGGATTCGCGGGGAGAGGGGAGGGGGAAACAGCTGCTTCTCCCCCATTGCCTTTCCAGCTTGATGAGGTTAATAATAACTTTGAATGCGTATGTACAGCATTAGCTTTCCGAGTAACATGCATAATTCAACATCCCCTAAAGTACAGCTAAGCTTTGAGGAAGCAAACTTCCCTTAATGTAACTGGGCAGAGATCCAGCTTTAACCAGCTGCCGAGGGTTGATGTACAATTTTTGGTTAAGTGAATAATTTATCACGCATATTATCTGTGGTGGATCACATCCCCACACAGTCTGCAGGGCCTTACATGTGGCTCTCGAGATGGCAGGCCGTTGGCATGCATTTGATGGGCCATTACTATTTCCAACCCTCTTAAGGTATGCCTTGTCTAGTGAAGAGAAGGACTAGGGGTGACGGGATAGTGATATTCCAATATTTGAGGGATCACCACAAAGAAGCGGGGGCAACTTATCTTCCAAAGCACCTGAGGGTAGAACAAGAAGCAATGAGTGGAAACTAATCAAGGAGAGAAGCAACTTAGAACTGAAGAGAAATTTCCTGTTAAAACAATTAATCAGTGGAACAACTTGCCTCCAGAAGTTGTGAATGCTCCAACACTGGAAGTTTTAAAGAAGAGATTGGATAACCATTTGTCTGAAGTGATGTACTGCAGTGTTTTTCAACCTTTTTTGTGCAAAAGCACACTTTTTTCATGAAAAAAATCACGAGGCACACCACCATTAGAAAATGTTAAAAAAAATTAACTCTGTGCCTATATTGACTATATATAAAGTGTTTTTCCCACGGCACACCTTACACTATGTCACGGCACACTAGTGTGCAGCGGCACAGTGGTTGAAAAACACTGGTGTACTGTTTCCTGCCTAAGCAGGGGGTTGGACTAGAAGATGTCCAAGGTCCCTTCCAACTCTGTTATTTTGTTATACCGTTAAAGGTTCTGCCAGCCCATTGTAACCATGATGGAAGGGCTTATTTGAAGACTTGGGATGCCAATCCTTACAGGTATAAGTCCAACTCTTGGAAGTAATTCCAATACAGGTGTGTACAACCTGGGAACCTAAGGTCATGGACTTCCCGTGCCAGGTCAAAAATTGCCACTGAATCGTAATTGATTTAGTATAATGGAATGTGTGGATGACCTTGGGGGTGTTCTGACCGAGGCTTCCCGAAAGCAGGAAGCAAACACCTGGTCCCGACAAAAAACCCTTTTATTAATTTGCTGTGAATTCTGCTCATTCACATCCAGCAAAGTCTTTCCAGGGAGGATTTACATTCACAGACCTTATCTGCCTTGGAGAGCAGCCAGACCGATATCTGCAAAATGTGGCAAGGAGTCTTGGTTCGAATCCCTAGCTCCGTGTAATGGAGTGAGCTCCCATTACTTGCCCCAGCTTCAAAAGCAGTTCAAAAGCACATAAAAATGCAAATAGAAAAATAGGGACCACCTTTGGTGGGAAAGTAACAGCGTTCCATGCACCTTCGGAATTGAGTCATGCCGGCCACATGACCACGGAGACGTCTTCGGACAACATCTCCGTTTCAAAGCTCTTTGGCTTTGAAACGGAGATGAGCATCACCCCCTAGAGTTGGGAACGACTAGCACATATGTGCGAGGGGAACCTTTACCTTTAAGCTAAGCTACCACCCTAAATATTGGCTAGGCATATTCTGAGTCTGGAATCATTTTATGTGCTTGAAGATAGGGAATAACCTTCTGACCAACCTCATGAAATAGTTTTATCCTCCTCCCCCATAGATCATCAACTGTCTCCCTCTGTCTCCCTCTGTGAACTGCCCTTTTCTCTTTCCCTTCTCAAATTTGTCCATTCCACATTTTTTTCCAGCTAAAGAATGTCAGTGCAGCAACTTTGAGAGAAAAAAGAGAGAAGCTTTCTGTCCATCACCTTAGCCAGGAATCAACGGAAACCGCGGTTGATGACTCTCTTTGAGGTTTTGGATGCAATCCTCACTCAATTATCCGAAAGCAATGTTGTCAGGTGAGTTTTCTGAATTTTCTTCCCCAAGGACAAGAAGAGCCATCAAAGAAACATGACTCAAAGAACAAGTCTGACATCTGCTGGTACAAACCAGATTTTTCAGATGTTGCCTTTGTTAGAATAACTGAAACACAGTCATTTCCAGACTTGGAGAACTACCGTATTTTTCAGAGTATAAGACACACCTAGGTTTTAGGGAGGAAAACAAGAAAAAAATTCTCCCTCTGCCTGCTAGCAATTTGCCTTCTTGCAGCAAACAGTATAGAAGAAATACACTGTTTGTGCCATTACATTTCAGACTATACTTCAGTGGTGGGATTCAGCCAGTCCGCACCTATTCGGGAGAACCAGTTGTTAACTTTCTAAGCAGTTTGGAGAACCGGTTGATGGAAGAAATCTCCTTTTGCTTTTTTCCACTTTACAGGGCTGATCCCTGTAAAGGAAGGCAGGAAGGAAACATTCTGGTGGTGTTTCTAGCCTAATCTTTATTGCCCTGCTTACAGAAACTGCCTCTGGTTAACCCTTATTACATTGTAACAGTTGATGCGAAGCACCCATTGATGTGAATGACATTGAGTTGGCCACACCCACCCAGTCACATGACCACCGAGCCATGCCTACCCAACTGGTCATTAGGGCAGAGAACCGGTTATTAAATTATTTGAATCCCACCACTGCTATACCTGTACAGATGCTGTTAAAATTGAGGTGGCTTTCTGGAAGCATACGTTATTCTCTGCTTTTTAAAAGAAGATACAATAGCACTGGGCCTCTTCAGATCAAGCATTTATTTTAAAAAGCTTCTTCATTTTGTTAAGTTGTCTGGAATAATAATAAAGCAGTCTTTAAGAAATAAGTCTAATAATTTGAACATTCTATAGGCGTTTATAGTTATTGACTTACCTCCTTGCAGCAAGCAGCAAACAGCCTGTTTCAGTTTAGACTGATTAGAAGGGGAAAATAATCTGCCTCTGGCTCCCAGCAATTTGCCTCCTTGCAGCCAACAGCCCATTTCACTTTCAATTTCAGTTTCAGCACTGGTGCTTGGAAGGATGATCAGCTGTTTCAGGCTGCAGAGATTACCATAGCCTATTGCCACCTCTGCAAGCCCGTTTTTTCCGTTTGCTGCAAGGAGGTAAATTGCTGGGAGGCAGAGGCCAAAGGGTGGGGGGCAGTGGACAGGTGAGTCTTATTCAGTGTATAATACTCACCCAAATTTTCACCCTCTTTTAGAGGGGGAAAGGTGCGCCTTATACTCCAGAAAATACAGTATCTTTTCCTTCTTTCTTTGATCATTTTGGTTGGAAGTTGGCAGGCCATGAACTTTGAAGAGTGAGAAGCTATTAAGCGACTTTTTGATCCTTTTTGAAAAACCTATATAACCCTATGACTAATAGATTTGCTATATAACAACATTCAAGTATTAAGTAGATTAGAAACTGAAAGATGACTGATTGTCTCTATCAATAGTTAGGCCACAGAAGCAAAAGATAGAAATTTTAAGAAAATGATGAATAATGAAAAATTATTGATATGAATAAATATTATCAAAATGTTACTGTAATTATGATTATTACTGCTACCAACACACTGTTTATGTAGATATTAAAGCTTGTTTTCTTCTAATGTAATTTCAAGAAAATGTATAGTTGTATTTGATACCAAGCTGCCAAAAAAGCCAATGCAATCCTAAATTGCATTAACAGAGAGATACAATCAAGATCAAGGGAGGTACTAACACTACTCCATAAAGCC
>NW_028261382.1:62828179-62903179 GCF_051295495.1 Thamnophis sirtalis
CTTAACGACGACAGTGATACACTTAAGGTGCATGAAAGGGGATCAAATTTGCTTAACGTCTGTCTCACTTAACAATAGAAACTTTGAGCTCAAATAAGGTTGTAAGTCAAAGATCACTGCAGATGGGGACTGCAGCCAAGAAATTAAAAGACGCTTGTTCCTGGGGAGGAAAGCCATGGCAAATTTAGACGGTGTACTAAAAAGCAGAGACATCACCCTGCCAACAAAAGTGTATATAGTCAAGGCTGTGGTTTTCCCAGTTGCCATGGATGGCTGTGAAATTTGGACCATAAGGAAGGCTGAGCGCCAAAAAATTGAGGCTTTTGGACTCTGGTGCTGGAGAGTCCCTTGGACTGCAAGGCAATCCAACAGGTCAGTCCTAGAGAAGATCAACCCTGACTGCTCTTTAGAAGGCCAGATCCTGAAGAGGAAACTCAAATCCTTTGGCCACCTGATGAGAAGGAAGGATTCCCTGGAGAAGAGCCTCATGCTGGGAATGATGGAGGGCAAAAGAAGAAAGCGACGGCAGAGAAGGAGGTGGCTCGATGGAGTCACTGAAGCAGTCGGTATGAGCTTCAATGGACTCCAGAGGATGGTAGAGGATAGGAAGGCCTGGAGGAACGTTGTCCATGGAGTCGCAGTGGGTTGCACACAACTTCCCAACTAACAACAATCCGGTCATTGCCTTCTTGCTATTAGCTATGGGATTTTTCCCCCCCTTAAAAGTTCCGACAGTCATTTTGCTGCTCTCTGCTGGCCAATGTTGAAATTCAGAACAAACCAACTCTCAACTGTGAAGGAAAACAAGCAGTCAAGAAATACACCCACCTTCTTAGAGCACCAAGAATTGCAGTGCATAACACTTTAAATTTTAAAAAGAAAGAGAGAGAGAAGGTATTTATTGCATTTTTACCCGGCAGTCATTCCAGTGAAAAGTATTCTGCAAAGAGATCATCTTTTTTCCCAAAGAGGCCTCGGGCTGGCTGATATTCCAATGGAATTTCCTTCGATTCTTTCTTAATATCTCTATCAAATATCTTTGGGGGTAGAGAGGGAGGGAGGGAGAGAAGGGGAGGAAAAAAGCAATTTATTTTCCACGTTCACTGACTCGGTTTCTTTTTTCTCCAACAATCAATCCCAGCTTGGTTGTGTCATTTTCCCAGACTGCTTTTTAAAATGTGGTCATCATCTTCGTTTAACAATCTCATAATCCTTGCGGGATAGTGTCTGAATGGAGCTAGCAGAATGATTACTGGCCAGATGCCCTTCCTGTCACCAGGGCGGAGTTTTGTTGGGCAAATCTATTCTTATTGTGCCAAGAGAGAGAGAGAAATATCTGCCTCTACCTAGGATGAACTCCCAACCTTCTGATGGTGAGAAGAGAGCCCAACCTCTAGGCCACTGCAACACACACCAGTAACCACTGGTGAATGCAGGATTGCAGGCTAATTCTGCCGACTGCCAGCAGTTCGATTCTCACCGGCTCAAGGTTGATTCGCCTTCCCGTCTTCTGAGGTCAGCAAAATGAGGACTCAAGATTGTTTGGGGGAGATAGGCTGACTCTGTAAACCGCTTAGAGAAGGCTACAGTATATGAACCGGTATGTACCGTATTTTTCGGAGTGTAAGATGCACCTTTTTCCCTCAAAAAAAGAGGCTGAAAATCTGGGTGCGTCTTATACACTGAATTTTTGGCCTCCCGAAACCCCACCCGCTTCACCAAAATGGTCGTGCATACCTTTAGGAGCCTTGCAGAGTGCTCCTGGGGGCTGGGGAGGGCAGAAATGAGCAAAAAATGGACACTTTTTGCTACCCCCCCCCCAGGAGCACTCTATAAGGCTCCTAAAGGCTATTCATGCCCCCCCTTTTGTTTTTAAAAAATAGGTCCGTTTTGGTGAAAAACTGGCTGTTTTTTGCTTGTCCTCCCCCCCCCCCCCGAGCACTCTACAAGCCTCCTAAAAGGCTATTCATGCCTTTTTTCTTGGAAAAAAACTGGGCCCGTTTTTGCAAAAAGCGGGCCATTTTTGGGAGGCCTACAGAGTGGAAAAACTTTTTTTAAAAAAATGTGCCTCTTCAAAACCTTGGTGCCTCTTAATACTCTGAAAAATACAGTAAGTCCTAAGTGCTGTGGCTATTCAGATGGACACACCTATAAGGGCCAGCCTTACCTCAAAGGCCATCCCTTCTAGAATCTCAGGACTTCCAACTCCCAGAACTGAATCCAAAAAGGCAATTCAGAGTTGTCAACCTTATTTTACATAGTTTTCTCTCTGGTAACGCTGTGCTGCTAACCAGGGCCTACAAAATCTTTGCCAGACCTATCCTTGAGTACTGCTCACCTGCCTGGAACCCACAGTGCATTTCGCATATTAAAACATTAGCAATAGCAGTTAGACTTATATACCGCTTCATAGGGCTTTCAGCCCTCTCTAAGCGGTTTACAGAGTCAGCATATTGGCCCCAACAACAATCTGGGTTCTCATTTTACCCACCTCGGAAGGATGGAAGGATGAGTCAACCCTGAGCCGGTGAGATTTGAACAGCCAAACTGCAGAACTGCAGTCAGCTGAAGTAGCCTGCAGTGCTGCATTTAACCACTGCATCACTTCAGCACCTAAAGAGGGTCCCGTTTTTTTTTTTTTAAAAAAGAAGAAGACTCAGCTCCTCTGCTTGTCATAAAATTCCGTATACCACCAGCCTTGAAATTTTAGGCCTGGATAACCTTGAACTATGCCATCTACATTCCGACCTGAGCTTAGGGCACAAGATAATCTGCCACAACATCCTACTTGTAAATAACTACTTTTACTTCAACTGCAATAACACAAGGGCTATCGACAGAGACAAACCAAATGCAATCCGTTCTAATCTTGATTGCAGGAAAAACGATTTCTGCAAATAGAGTAGTAAATGTGTGGAACACCCTACCTCATTCTGTTGTTAATTCCTCTAACCCCCATACCTTTGACCTTAAGCTGTCTACCGTGAATCTTATGCATTTCTTAAGAGGTCCATAAAGGGGGCATGCATAAAAGCACCAGCGTGCCTACCGTCCCTGTCCTACTGTCCCATTGATATGTACTATTTTTATGGGTTTGTGCCTATGTTTTGCTTATTTATATCCATTTATTTGTGACATTTTTTTCACATGTTTTCATATTTGTTTCCTTGTGCTTGTTATACAATACAATAGAAGAGTTGGAAGGGACCTTGGAGGTCTTCTAGTCCAACCCCCTGCCTAGGCAGGAAACCCTATACCATTTCAGACAAATGGCTAACCAGCATCTTCTTAAAGACGTCCAGTGTTGGGGCATTCACAACTTCTGGAGGGAAGCTGTTCCACTGATTTATTGTTCTGTCAGGAAATTTCTCCTCAGTTCTAAGTTGCTTCTCTCCTTGATTAGATTCCACCCATTGCTTCTTGTTCTACACTCAGGTGCCTTGGAGAATAGTTTGACTCCCTCTTCTTTGGGGCAGCCCCTGAGATATTGGAAGACTGCTATCATGTCTCCCCAGTCCTTCTTTCTATTAAACTAGACATACCCAGTTCCTGCAACTGTTCTTCATAAGTCTTAGTCTCCAGTCCCCTAATCCTCTTTGTTGCTCTTCTCTGCACTCTTTCTAGAGTCTCCACATCTTTTCTACATTGTGGCGACCACGATTTGTTGGCAAATAAATAAATAAATTCCCCAGCTAGCATGGTAACTACAGAACCACTCAACTGGAGAGGGTCCCAAGGTAGAGAAGACTTGTCTCTGGGGACATCATTACCTCAAAGGATGTCAGTTCTAGGATCTCAGACAAATCCTGTTCCATCTGAGAGAGGGGCAGGTTAATTTCTTCCGCAGCTTTGGCAACATCCGGGTGATAATGGTTCTGAAGCGTCTAGGGATACCCAAAAAGAAAGAGCTTGTTGCAGCAATCACACCCAGAAAGCACACGCAGGTAACTGATTCAGCTGCATTCGTTAACTTCCCTTTATATATAATACAACACAAGAAGTAAATATACAATACCAAAAGCAGGTTTTCCAATGTGGTAGCAAATTCAAGCAGAGAACAGTTTCAGTTTCAGAGCAGCTGATTAGTTTAGAGCTCAGCACAGACTCAGAGCTCCAGAGCTAAGCCACACCCAGGCTCCTAGCTGTCTCCAGCAAGTTTCTAAACAGTTTCCAAACTGACCCAGTTGCCATTAACTCTCCATACTCTGACAAAAAGTAACAGTTGCCTGGCATTTATTAAAGCCTTGACAAAGAGCTAGCAATCCATCAGAGTCACCAAAGAGAGTCTCTCCATGCTTAAGTTAGGAACGCACCTGTGGTACATCAGGGGGCCCCAACCGCCCCGGGCCGTGGCCCACTATTGAGATATGGTCTATCACAATTGGCCCACATATGTACACACTGCTCAACTTGTTCAAGTGGTAGGAGGCTGGTGCATGTATACACACGTTTGTGCAGCTCAACCTGAGCTGTGTTTGCCTGTACATATGCACCTGCCCACCACTTGTGCGGACTGGTCCTCCCGCAACTGCGCTGGGCTGCCAGGCCACAAAGGTTGAGGGATCACTGCTTGTTGTGGCCAGCCAGAGTCCAGCGGATCTGGTGGCAGACTCGGACAGTGAAGAGTCTGGGGAAGAACACGGGTCAGTCCTGGAGTCTGGGGAAGGCTCTGAGGAGGGCTCTGTGTCGGAGGCAGAGAGGGAGCCAGAGCCGTCTGACAGTTATCAGCTGCCTTCGGAGTCAGACATCAGTGAAGGCTGAGTTAACCTCAAGCCAGTCAGGATCGAACTACTGGCAGTGGGCAGTCAGCATGCAATACTGCATTCTAACCACTGTGCAGGAAGGAAGGAAAGAAGGAAGAAAGGATAGCAATAATAATAGCACAAATAGTTATATACCGCTTCACAGTCTTTTCCAGCCCTCTCTAAGGCGGTTTACAGTACCAGCCTATTGCCCCCAACAATCTGGGTCTTCATTCTAACCATTGTGCCATGGAAGGGAGAGAGGAGGAAGGGAAGAAATAGCACAGACTTATATACCGCTTCACAGGGCTTTATAGCCCTCTTTGAGCAGTTTACAGAGTCAGCCTCTTGCCCTCAACAATCTGGGCCCTCATTTTACCCACCTCGGAAAGATAGAAGGCTGAGTCCACCTTGAGCCGGTCAGGATCGAACTGCTAGCAATGAGCAGTGAGTTAACCTGCAGTACTGCATTCTAACAACCGCCCCCATGGCTCATTTCATAACCCAACCAGGTAACATCAGCAGTGCTAGGAGGGAGTAGGGTTTGCAGAGTGGAGGAGCGTGAGGCAGGAAGGAGCAGGAGGAGAACTGTGGGGTCCTTTATGCTCTCTGAGGTTGGTGGTGTTCTTGCAGACGCTTCTTAACCCAACTAGGTAACAGCATCAGTGCTAGGAGTAGTAGGGTTTTCTACTAGTAGCTTGCTGTCCGGATTGGTGGGAGTCTTCTTGGTGGGTCAAGTGACTGCTAAAGTTACAACTGTTAGCGCTGGTGCAGATGTTGACCACCCAATCCGTTGTCCTCCCTGCTGGATTTATGAAACCAGAATTCCACCCAAGTTCTTCTTAGATGAAAAAGAAACCTACCTTGATTTCCCACAAGGAGCTCTCCAGCGCCCTGCTTTCCATGGGCTCTTTTTCATCCATCTTATAAGGATCCTCCACCATCTCTAAAGAAGATAAAAAGAAAGAATCAGCCCTCCGCAACAGCTTTGAAGCTCTGGAGTATCAGATCTTCTCCTTGCCTTGCATAGTCACAGGGGGATGGTAGCTGCTTCTCCTCCAACCCCACATTCCCAAGTTCAAATTGCTCAAGTTTTAAGCCTTTATTGCAGGGGTGAAATGCTCTGAAGTCTGCTACCGGTTCGCTTCACATGAACCAAATGTGCACCGCAGATGCTAAGAAGCCTTTTCTGAGTCCGCAAAGGTAAGTAGAACAGTGGGGGAGGGGGGAACAGCTGTGTCGCATGATTTAGATTCGCTAGAAAACAGGATTTCCTGCTTTCTAGCAAATATAAATCGCATGGCACAGCTGATTGTTGCACAGCTGATCGTCGGAACTTTTTTTTAAAAAAAACTTTTTAAAGCATTTTTGTTTTTGAAAAAAGTTTTTAAAAAACTTCCGGCAATCAGCTGTGCAACCATCAGCTGTGCCGGGTGATTGTCGGACCTTTTCTTAATACCTTTTTTTAGCATTTGTTTTAAGAGTAAGAAAAAAGTTCAGACAATCAGCTGTGCAACAATCAGCTGTGCTGCGCGATCATTGGAACTTCTTTTCTTCTTTTTTTAAAGCATTTTTTAACTACCGGTTCTCCCGGGGGGGGGGGGAGTTCCAACAATTGTGCAGCACAGCTGAATGTTGCACAACTGATCATCGGAACTTTTAAAAAACTTTTTTAAAGCATTTTTTTAACTACCGGTTCTCCCGGGAAAAAACGTTCCAATGATTGCGCGGCACAGCTGAATGTTGCACAACTGATCATCGGAACTTTTAAAGAACCTTTTAAAGCATTTTTTAACTACCGGTTCAGATGAACTGGCCCGAACCGGTAGCATTTCACCCCTGCTTTGTTGTCATTGTACATCAATTTCATTGTATGCAGCCCACCCCTGGTTGTATCTACAAATTTGCAGTCTTCTTCCTCAAAGTTAAGTCAACCTCAACTGAAGCGGGTGAAAAAGACAGCCTTTCTGAGCTCCCTCTCTCACCTGCTGGGCCGTTGGGCCTGTGGATGAGCACCAGGCAGGATGGATGCCTCCTCAAGAGGTTGCAGATGAAAGGAATGGCGATCAGCAAACCATCCGGCGGGGCGGTGAGCGCCAGTCGGGAGAGGCGTTTGGCAAAGGCTGCCACCAGATATGCGGGCAAGTGCCTGTTGGAAGTAGCAGAGACCCCCAAGTAAAGAGAATGTTTGTAGCTCAGTTTTGAACTCTGCAGTCCTTGGTACTCTTGGTTTGTTGTTTTTCTGAAGACATGGTGGTTTTCTGCCACCATGACCCAACTAGGTAGTGTCATCAGTGCTAGAAGGGAGTAGAGTTTGCAGAGAGGAGGAGGAGGAGGAGGAGGACGACGACTATGGAGTCTTTGATGCTCTCTGAGCTTGGTTGTTTTCTTGCAGACATTTCAGGACCCAACTAGGCAACATCATCAGTGCTAGGAGGGAGTAGAGTTTGCAAAGGAGAGGAGGAGGAGAACTATGGGGTCCTTGGTGCTCTCTGAGCTTGATTGTTTTCTTACAGATGTTTCTTGACCCAACTAGGCAACATCATCAGTATTAGAAGGGAGTGGTGTGTGAGGAGGAGGAGGAAGAGGAGAAGAGCTGTGGAACTGCTCATCCCTGTTTCGAAACCGAAGAGCCAGCACTGTCCGAAGACATCTCTGTGGTCATGTAGCCGGCATAACTCAATGCCAAAGGCATACGGAACGCTGTTCCCTTCCCACCAAAGGTGGTCCCTATTTTTCTACATTTTTTACATACTTTTGAACTATAAGGTTGGCAAAAGCTGGGACAAGTCAGGGGAGCTCACTCCATTACGCGGCGCTAGGGATTTGAACCGCCAACTTTTCTGATTGGCAAGCTCAGCATCTTAGCCACTGAGCCACCACATCCCTAAAACGTAGACTCTACACATAGGTTATTATTGGGATAGTGATGGTAAATGGGATATGAAACAGGTCTGGGGTGAAGCATCAAATCTCGACTTACGACGAAGATAAGAACAGGTCCAACAAACGGAAGAACCGGGCACGGTATTTTACGTGAAAGATAGAGGGGTCCAGAAGACTGTAGAGTTTTGTGTAAAAATCTGGATATTCCCTACGAAAAAACAACAACAACCAACCAACAAATTAACTTAAAGAATGTTGAATTCAAACATTCCCAACAGAATAATTCCCTCACCACTGTCAAACTATTCACTAAGTCTTCATTACTATTACAATTAGTCTTCTCATCGTTCCTGTCACCCATCTCCTCCCACTTATGACTGCAGGACAGTAACTGAAGACACCTGGGCAGACAAAACTGGTCTAAGAAGGAACTGTAATGTGTGAATAGGGGAACTAAAAGCCCTTTGGCTAAAGAACAGGGAACGTTTTCGAGGATTTGCTACGGAAACTCACAGGTTATGTTGGAGAATCAAAACAAACAGTCCATTTAAGGCAAGAAGGCTGATGGCTCCACCTGAAAGAGATGCACAAAGCGAGCTTCAGAAAAAGAGAGTTGGAAAGGGACTGTGGAGGTCTTCTAGTCTAACCCCCTGTTGAAGCAGGAAACCCAAGTAAAAAGGGAGTTAGAGCTCTCTTTCGGGAGACCCAGCAGAATCACTGATGACATTCAGAGCCACCAGATGTGAGGTTAGTGGCTGACAGGTTCACCCAACCCTTTCTCAAGACTGGATCCTCTTTCCTGCTCCCATCGTTTCTTCCCTAAAGTCCACCCTACATTCCTGGGAACCACCACTCACCCACATCATAGGCAACGGTCAAGAAATCCATCAAGAGGGTGGGCTCATTCAGGTGAGGCAAGATGGAGTCATGTAAGATGACCAACACTTTTTTGTAGAGGCTTCCAGGTAGCTACACAGGGGGAGGGAGGGGAGGGAGAGAAAGAGAGAGCGAGAGGGAGGGAGAGAGAGAAAGGGTGGTGGACCATGTTAGTTAAGAGGGATGGATGCTCCATTCAACTATTTCAAGCATGGCCTGGTTCAAAGGCTGAATAAAGCCTTCCTTCCTGTTTTCTTCCTTCCTTTCCATTTTCCTTCCTTCCTCTTTCCATTTTCTTCCTTCTGTTCTCCTTCCTTCCTCTCAGTTTTCCTTTCTTCCCATTTTCCTTCCCCTCAGTTTTCCTTCCTTCCTTCTCCATTTTCCTTCCTCTCTCCATTTTTTCTTCCTTCCTGTTTTCCTTCCTCCCTCTCCATTTTCCTCCCTTCCCATTTTCCTTCCTTCCTGTTTTCCTTCCTTCCTTCCTCTGTTTTCCTTCTTCTCCCTATCCATTTTTCTTCCTTCTCCTCCATTTTCCTTCCTTCCCCTCTCCATTTTTCTTCTTTCCTTCTCCTCTCCATTTTCCTTCCCTCTCCTATCCATTTTCTTCCCCCCCCTTTTTTTTCTTTCTTTCTTTCTTTCTTTCTTTTTCTTTCTTTCCTTCCTTCCTTCCCCTCTCCATTTTCCTTCCTTCCTTCCACATTCTAAACTCTCCTGATTAAGGTGCACTGGAGACAACACTTAGAATGGATGAAATTATTACTCAGGTGTGACATCAACCCCACATTCAGACCTTTGAGATCCTCAAGGCACCTACCTTATATTTCAGGAATCCAAGCCACATCCTCTCAAAGGCCCGTCTGTGTTCCTGTGGGGGGAAAAGAAAGTTATGGAGAAAGATGTGGAGCAGCCTTCAGAATGGGCCATATCCTGCAGGCTTCCATGGGAAAGCCAAGCATGTCCATCAAAATACATCCAGGTTCTTGAGATGTTTCAGCCGGCTATCAAGCCATTCCTGCTTTGTTCAAACATCTTTTCCCCCCCTTACTCTCCTGTCAGCTAAGTTCCTACATCAGGCCCAGCAACTGAATTCACACAATCTGGCAAGATTAGTGTCAACTCCCAGAAACATTTCCAGTCTGCTCTCGAGTTGCCATAGGCAGCATTCCACGCATACACTTTTCCAGGATCTGATCTCAGCTTACCAAAGCTGGCTTGTAAGGCATGAGAGGAGGGGGAAACAGGGTCAAAGTTGAACCATAAACTACTTAGGACAGAACTGACCTCACTCGAGGTCAGCTGCCGACATGCTGCCCCTAATAAATAACTGGTTTTCTTTTGAAACTTGGCTCAAGACTCATGAATTAATTAGGGGCATTTTGGGGGGCCTTGACAGTTGGTCCTTATTTTCTGGTCTACACTGTTGTATCACCTCTTTGATGACATTCCCCAGAAATGCAACACAACCCTACCCTTGAGATTTGCATTAAGCAAGGTCAACAGAAGAGCAACAATGAATAATTTCACTCTATGAAAATATTTACCTTTAGTTTGGACACTTTCCACTCCTCCTGATTAGCTGTCAAGAGAGAAAGAGAGACTCAATTAAAAAAAAACCCAACAGTTGTGAGAATCAAGACAACTCTTTGAAATGTTTCCTCCCAAAGTTTTGGAATAATTTATCGACTTCCATCATTTGTTCTTGTTGTTAGTCACGAATTTGTGTCCGACCCATCGCGACTCCATGGACAACATTCAACCTGATGGGTTGTTTAACCACAGCCAAGTTCACTCTTGAACATAATTCTCGTCGGACACAGATGGAAAAAAACAGAGAATTTCACTCACCGTGTTTTACTAGAAATTTTTTTATCTCGCTTTCCTCACTCGGCATGACGATGGATGAAATGAGAGCGAAGGCGTTCTTTTGGTAAATCGGAAAGGGAGCCTGTGGGAAGGAAAAACAGACAATAGAACTGCAGGCATTTTATAATGCATTGTTATGTTCGTCTTTTTTATCCCCTGTCTGTACCCCCTTCCCTGACTTGAATTGTGAGCCGCCCTGAGTCCCCTTCGGGGAAAAGGGCAGCATATAAATGTAATAAATCCAATCCAATCCAATAATACAATAGCAGAGTTGGAAGGGACCTTGGAGGTCTTCTAGTCCAACCCCCTGCCTAGGCAGGAAACCCTATACCATTTCAGACAAATGGCTATCCAACATCTTCTTAAAGACTTCCAGTGTTGGAGCATTCACAACTTCTGGAGGCAACTTCTGTTCCACTGATTAATTGTTCTCACTTGTCAGGAATTTTCTCCCTAATTCTAAGTTGCTTCTCTCCTTGATTAGTTTCCACCTATTGCTTCTTGTTCTACCCTCAGGTGCTTTGGAGAATAACATGACTCCCTCTTCTTTGGGGCAACCCCTGAGATATTGGAAGACTGCTATCATGTCTCCCCTAGTCCTTCTTTTCATTAAACTAGACATACCCAGTTCCTGCTTGCTTTGAGAACCAGATATAGTTAAGGTATTCCCCCCCCCACTTCTAAAAGCAAACAAAATACTGTAGTTTTCAGAATATAAGCAGCATTTTCCCATCCCCCCAACACACACACAAAAAGAGGTTGGAAATGTTGGTGTGTCCTATGCACCAAATACAGCCATTTTTGGCCTGCAGAAACCTCGCCCTGCATGTCCTGTTTTTGAAAAGAATTGGCCCATTTTTGGCCTCCCAAACACCCCTCCCCCGAGTGCCATTTTTGCTCTCCCCAACCCCCCCGGGAGCACTCTGCAGGCTTCCCAGCGCTAAAAGGGAATGGGGTTTGTGGAATGATGGAGGAGGAGGAGGAACTATGGATTCCACCCTGCTCTCTGAGCTTTGTTGATTTCTTGCAGATGTTTCATGACCCAAGCTAGTAACATTATCAGTGCTAAAAGGGAGTGAGGTTCGCAGAGAGGTAGAGGAGGAGGAGGAAGGGGGAAGGAAGAAGAGAACTATGGACTTTTTGGTGCTCTCTGAGCTTGCAGATGTTTCAAGACCCAACTAGGTAACATCATCAGTGCCAGAAGGGAGTGGATTTCTGGACTGCAGGAGGAGACGAGGAGGAGGAGGAAGAGAAATGTACGGTCCTTGATGCTCTATGAGCTTGGGTGGTTTCTTGCAGACCTTTCATGACCCAACTAGGTCACATCATCAGTGCTAGAAGGGAGTATGGTTTGTGGAAAGGAGGAGGGTAAGATGGCAACAGAGATTTCATTTCAGTAGGCATATTCATGCCAAGGAAGGACACAGGACAGAACTGGCTGCAGTGCTATTGACCCCCCAAAATTTGCCTGATCCGACCATCGAAAGAAGAAATATACAAAACAGAGTTCCGCTCTCAACCAGGATATCGAGATACCTGTTTGGCCTTTGGCATCACTTTGCCCAGGTTTTCTGCCACCGCCTTCATCACAAAGAACCGGACATCGTCCTGTTCCATGTATTCCTGGAAACGCGAGATGAGGAGCGAGGAATTCTCATCGGTCTGGATTAGACCCTCCACCACCACCTGAAAGGGAGGCAAAGAGAATGAAGGGGCAGAATCAATCCCATTTTGTATTATTGCCACTCCTTGCCTGGCAGATTGAAATTCTCTCTCCTAGAACAACTAGACACAAGGACAGTTTTCCCCCCGGATGCCATCACTCTGCTTAACAACTATTTCCCACAACACTGTCAAACTATTCACTCAGACTGCATTACTATTCTTCTTCTCTTCCTTCCTAGTACCTATCTCTTCCCACTGATGACTATAACCATGTTGCTTGTATCTTTACAATTAATAGTTTTATTTGTTTCCTAGTATGATTTGATTGCTTATTTAGAAACCTATGACTTTCAATAAGTGTTGTATCTTACGATTCTTGATGAATGTATTCTATTTTATTTTTCTTTATGCACACTGAGAGTTTATGCACCAAAGACAAATTCCTTGTGTGTCCAATCACACTCGGCCAATAAAGAATTCTATTCTATTCCTTATTCTATTCCATTCCTTATTCCATTCTATCCTATCCTATCCTATTCCATTCCTTATTCTATTCTATTCTATCCTATTCCATTCCTTATTCTATTCCATCCTATTCTATTCCATTCCTTATTCTATTCCATTCCTTATTCCATTCTATCCTATCCTATTCCATTCCTTATTCTATTCTATTCTATCCTATTCCATTCCTTATTCTATTCCATCCTATTCTATTCCATTCCTTATTCTATTCCATTCCTTATTCCATTCTATCCTATCCTATTCCATTCCTTATTCTATTCTATTCTATCCTATTCCATTCCTTATTCTATTCCATCCTATTCTATTCCATCCTATTCTATTCCATTCCATTTCTTATTCTATTCCATTCCATCCTGTTCCATCCCTCTGGGACACTGCAATGGTCTTAAATACGAGTCCGATGCCAAGCATCCAAATTTGGAACATGTGACCGTGGGGATGCCGCAACAGTCGTAAGGGTGAAAAATGGTCGTTAGTCACATTTTCAGAACGACTTGCATTATTTTGGGTCATCGGCTCCAAGATCACAGCAGATGGGGACGGCAACCAAGAAATCAAAAGACGTTTGATCCTAGGGAGGAAAGTGATGGCAAATCTAGACAGCATCCTAAAAAGCAGAGACCTCACCCTGCCAACAAAGTCTGCATAGTCAAGGCGATGGATTTCCCAGTTGCCATGGATGGCTGTGAAGGTTGGACCATAAGGAAGGCTGAGCGCCAAAGAATGGAGGCCTTTGAACTCTAGTGCTGGAGAAGACGCCTGAGAGTCCCTTGGACTGCAAGTCCATCCAATCGGTCAGTCCTAGAGGAGATCCCCCCTGACTGCTCTTTAGAAGGCTAGATTCTGAAGGTGAAATTCAAATCCTTTGGCCACCTAATGAGAAGGAAGGACTACCTGGAGAAGAGCCTCATGCTGGGAACGATGGAGGGCAAAAGAAGAAGGGGACGGCAGAGAAGGAGGTGGCTGGATGGAGTCACTGAAGCAGTCGACATGAGCTTCAATGGACTCCAGAGGATGGTAGAGGACCGGAAGGCCTGGAGGAACGTTGCCCATGGGGTCACGATGTGTCAGACATGACTTCGCAACTAACAACAACAACGTTCTAATTCCGAGAACAAGAATCAAAGTCAAAGATAAACCCAGAAGGACTGTATCAGAATTCAGACAACTTACTTGTAAAAGCTCTCGCGGGAAATTGAAGCTCCATTCATTCTTGACCAAAGGCTGCTTGGCTTCCAATTCAACAAATTTCATCAGGGTACAAAGAGCAGTTTCCTTCCACCAAAACAAACAGGTAAGAAAGCAAAAGAGATACTGAATATTAAGTCCATTTCACTCCCCCACAAAATATTCTTGAAAAATCTTGCAGTGTTTTTAACACTTTGGCAGCTAAGGAAGCTGGGAGGCGCTAAACCACTGTTTTATTGTGGTTTACAGAGAAAGCCTCAGTGGCTAAGGCACTGAGCTTGTCAATCAGAAAGGTTGGCAGTTCAGCGGTTCAAATCCCTAGCGCCACATAACAGAGTGAGCTCCAGTTACTTGTCCCAGCTTCTGCCAACCTAGCAGTTCGAAAGCACGTAAAAAATGCAAGTAGAAAAATAGGGACCACCTTTGGTGGGAAGGTAACAGCGTTCCATGCGCCTTCGGTGTTTAGTTATTCTGGCTACATGATAACGGAGACGTCTTCGGACAGTGCTGGATCTTCAGCTTAGAAACAGAGATGAACACCACCCTCTAGAGTCGGGAACGACTAGCACACATGTGCGGGGGAATCTTTAGCTTTAGCTAAATGCACAGAAGTTGCTAAGTAGGAATTGAACAGTCCCTATTGCACTAAGTTAGTTTTCTCCCAAAAAACTTGGTTACTTTAAGAGGGCTGGGAGTTGAAGTCCACCCCTGTTAAAGTCGCCAAGTTTGAAAAGCACTCATTTAATGCAATGGGGGGAATTCATTGATTGAAGATATAGAGACAATGGCAAAATTACAGCAAAAGACAAAATAAACTGACTTTATATAGCTATGGTTCTTGGGGGAGGGAGGACCCTTTCAACACAGAACTTGGACCCAGTAAAATAAAATAAATATTTGCTAGGGAAGAAATGGTGCAGTACATGCTGAACTGCAACAGCTCGAGAAATTCTGTGGCCTTTGGTGCTAGAAAACAAGAATGTTTTTCATTTGAGGATATAGCTTCATTTCAGTTTACTCCTTTGACTTCTGCAAAGGCAAAAAAAAAAAAAGATTTGCAACATGCTCCTCTAGATGAAAAGTCCGGCTTCCCTGCAAATAGAAAGCTAGCACATCCAGGGGAGAAAAAAAAAAGCTTCTTTTCCCTGACATGCTGTCTTTCCACTTTTGGGAAATATTGGGAGAAAGAAGATTTTTTAAAAGCATGTTTCTAAAGTGGGACGCAGTGGCTCAGTGGCTAAGATGCTGAACTTGTCAATCAGAAAGGTCGGTAGTTCAGCAGTTTGAATCCCTAGCGCCACATAATGGAGTGAGCTCCCGTGATTTGTCCCAGCTTCTGCCAACCAGCAGTTCGAAAGCGCGTAAAAATGCAAGTAGAAAAATAGGAACCACCTTTGGTGGGAAGGGAACAGGGTTCCATGCTCCTTTGGTGTTGAGTCATGCCGGCCACATGACCACAGAGACGTCATTAGACAGTGCTGGCTCTTTGGCTTTGAAACAGAGATTAGCACTGCCCCCTAGAGTCGGGAACAACTAGCACATATGTGCGTGGGAAACCTTTACCTTTTACCTTTACCAAAGTGGAAAGGACCAGACAGAAATGATTTGTTTACAAATCTTTTTAAAAAAAAACTTTTGCTAGACTATTTTGTTTTGCAAGAATTCATCAAATGAAAAGCTGGCTCTTTGGCAAAAACTCACTTTGACCTGGAAAGCTTCATGTCCCATCAGTTCCCCCAGACAAGTGATACAGCTGTTGTAGCGATGTCTCATCCACATTTTATATTTCTCTTCTGCTCTGTAATTTCCTGAAACAAAGCAAGGCATGGACCGGAGAAAGGTGAAGAGAAGCTGCCCACCGCTTTGAGGTCATCAGCTACCAATATATACTTGGTATAAACCCAGTTGCAACAATTGCAACCAAAATTGTTTTAATGAGTAGATTCGGGAGAGTTTTGAACCTCTTGTATCAAATCCTTTAAAAAGAAAAATGCAGCTGCTTTAATGAACCCAGAGGAGCTGTGCTCAACTGAAAAGCTTCTGTCAAATAAGATCTGAAGTATGCGCAGCCTTAAAGATTGATGCAACCCTCCCACCCTACCCCCCCGCCCCCCCAAAAAACCAGGAAGAAAATTCCCTTGAATGCAGCTGCATCTTCCTCCTGATAAACCAGGAAAGATGCTTCACCATTGCCACATCACCCATGCTTGGGAACGGCCTAAAATTTCCCTACTCTTAGTGAAATCTGTGTCCTGTTTACCACACCTATAGCTGTCCCGCCACCCCACCCCCACGCCCACACACACACCAAGGCCATGCTCTTACCTTGGACAGAGTCTTCCTCAGGGGGAAGTTTGCCCACGAAAAGTTCACCCCGTGTGAGTAAAGCTCCGAAGAGGCGGCTGCATGTCCGGATGGCACACAGGATTATCTCCTGGTCCTCAGCCTGCGAGTTGGAGAAACCAGGATTTGGGGAAAGGAAATTACAGGATTGAGACAGCTACAGGAAAGATTCACGGAAACTAGAAAGTTGCTGTTGAAAGCAGCTGCATTTTTCTGATGAACAAGAAAGGACATTCTGCATACACTCAGGAGCAGACTGTAATTGCCTTGATCTTCTCAATTTGACAGATTTGGCAGAATAATAGAGTTGGAAGGGGCCTCGTAGGTCATCTAGTCCAGCCCCTGCCCAAGCAGGAGACTCTACACCATTTCTGACAGATAGCAGTCCAGTCTCTTCTTAAAAACCTCCAGTGATGAAGCTCCCACAACTTCCGAAGGCAACTTCTGTTCCGTTGATTGATTGTTCTCTGTGTCAGAAAATCCTCCTTATTTCTAGGTTGAATCTCTCCTTGATCAGTTTCCATCCATTATACCTTGTCTGGCCTTCAGGTGCTTGGGAAAACAGCTTGACCCCCTTCCTCTCTGTGGCAGCCCCTCAAATATTGAAAGAACTGCTATTATGTCTCCCCTGGTCCTTCTCTTCTCTAGACTAGCCATGCCCGGATCCTGCAACCGTCCATCGTAGGTTTTAGCCTCCAGTCCCTTCATCAACTTGGTTGCTCTCCTCTGCACTCTTTCTGGAGTCTCCACATCTTTTTTATAGTGTGTGGATCAAAGCTGGATGCAATTGCTCATTTCATTCTCTGCATTTTTTCCCCTACACCAAATTCTCTTGGAAATATGGATTTTGCACAGGCTATTGGAAACAGCTGCATCCTTTGGATGAGCTGGAGACAGAGGGTTTCCCCCAATTGGGAAGGGGGTCAGGAAGCAGGTCCAACCAGGATGCCTCTTTGTTGGGGGGGGGGGGTGTGATGCTAGGAAGTTTGCTTGAGAAGCCGGAGTGATGTGAAATTCAGCAGCTGGCCTGACCCTCTAAAGAGGTCCTGGTGTACCAGCAAGGAAAAAAATGCTTTTGAGAATGAAGTGAGCAATCCAGAAGGGCAGGGAAAGGGCGAGGGGGCTGGGGACGATGGGGATTGTAGTTGGAGGAGGTCCCGTGCATACAGCGCTGCAATATATACACACACTGCTCCCTACCCACCCAAGAGGTCGGGATGATTGATTCCCCATTTGGCTGCCTCGCGCCCAACTTGGACAACCTCCACAATCTCTTGGAGGCCGTGGGGTTTGTGCATACAAAACACCCACACACCCACACACACCCTTCCAAGGGCCCGAAGACTATTACACGTGGATACAATATGTGAATAACACGCCCCCCCTCTTCCAAGGGCCGGAGATTACTGCATTCCCTGCCGCCCTGCGCCCACCTGCAGAAGCTCCAGGATCTCGAAGACGCGATTGGCGCCTCGGCGGCTGCTCAGCGTCTCTTCCAAGCAGGCGGCCAGCCGGGCTTCGGCTCCTCGCCCCGCAGCCTCCGCCATGGGCTCCGAGCTGGGCTTCCCTCCGCCGGATCGCGCTTTCACCCGCTGCCCACCGTGCGCGGAAGGAAGGCCGGCCAGGCGCCGCCTTTGCCCACCGGCTCCGCCTCCGCCTCCTCCCCGCCGTTCAGCGCTCCGCCTCTGGCTGCGGGCAGCTTCCCGGGCGCCCCTTGCAAACAAGCACCTTGCCCGGCTCTTGGGGGAGCTTTTAGAATAGGCCTGTTTAGAATAGAATAGAAGCTGGAAGGGACCTTGGAGGTCTTCTAGTTCAGCCCCCCACCCAAGCAAGAGAACCTATACCGTTTCAGACAAATAGTTGTCCGATCTCTTAAAAACTTCCAGAGATGGAGGAAGGAAGGAAGGAAGGAAGGAAGGAAGGAAGGAAGGAAGGAAGGAAGGAAGGAAGGAAGGAAGGAAGGATAACAGAGTTGTAAGGGACCTTGGAGGTCTTCTAGTCCAGCCCCCCCACCCAAGCAAGAGAACCTATACCGTTTCAGACAAATAGTTGTTCGATCTCTTAAAAACTTCCAGAGATGGAGAAGGAAGGAAAGAAGGAAGGAAGGAAGGAAGGAAGGAAGGAAGGAAGGAAGGAAGGAAGGATAACAGAGTTGGAAGGGACCTTGGAGGTCTTCTAGTCCAGCCCCCCCCACCCAAGCAAGAGAACCTATACCGTTTCCAGACAAATAGTTGCTCGATCTCTTAAAACTTCCAGAGATGGAGAAGGAAGGAAAGAAGGAAGGAAGGATAACAGAGTTGGAAGGGACCTTGGAGGTCTTCTAGTCCAGCCCCCCCCCACCCAAGCAGGAGAACCTATACCGTTTCAGACAAATGGCTGTCCAGTCTCTTCTTAAAAACGTCCAGTCTTGGAGCATTCACAACCTCTGGAGGCAATCCGGTCCACTGGTTAACTGTCCTCACTGTTAGGAAATTTCTCCTTAATTCCAGGTTGCTTCTCTCTCTGATCATTTTCCATCCATTGTTTATTTTTCCTGCCTTCTGGTGCTTTGGAGAATAATTTGACCCCCTCTTCTTTGGGTAGCCCCTCAAATACTGAAATACTGCTATCTTGTCACCCCTAATTCTTCTTTTCTTTAGACTAGCCAGACCCAAAACTGGCTAGTTTTTTTTTGGGGGGGGGCTTTGGGTGGGTGGATGGCTTGGGAAAAGCCCCCGAGTGGAGGCGAGGAATATTGGGAACGTGGGAATGCAGCTCATCTGGGAAGCGCCAGGCATGGGAATTTAGCCCATCTGTCTGGGCAGAGAAAGTTCCTTTTAAAGGGGCATAATTGCCTATTGCTCCTCCTGGTCTCTCCACTCCTCCCGCCCATAAACGTGGTGGCCAAAATTGTGGGAAACCTTTTGGGAAAAGTGTATTTTTGAGGTTTGATGGCTAATAACACCATTTTATTTTGGGAGTTATATCCATGGAAAGATAATTTAATCAAGAATGTAAATGCAACATGGTTTGTTTAATTATCTGTATTCTATGAAGAGTTATAGGCAAATATAGCCTGTGATAAAACCCAATTTTACATTATAACAGCTGTTTGCTTTATAACATTTTACATTATAACAACTAAGACTTGGTCCACTCCATGGGAAGACGTTATAAGGCCATAATTCATGCTAAAGGTTACCCAACTAAGCATTAACTGACATGGCGATAATTTTTTTGTCTATCTTGTTTTTCCTATGGTGATCATTTTTGTATATCTTGTTTTTTTCTATGATGATCTTTTTTGTATATCTCGTTTCACTTTTCTACTTTATAACTGCTATTCTAATAGCAAATCCTTCATAAAAGTTATTGCATTCTTGATTAAATGATATATTAATTTTATGGTACTGCTCCCCAAAAAGTGGTGGTATTAAACTAGTTTTGAAAATACACTTTTCCCCAAAAGTTTCCACAATGTTGGCCACTAACTGTGTATTATTTAAACTTTTTAGGAATAAGAACGGATACAAACTGGAACAGAGGAAATGAAACATTTTTTAAAAATTCTTCTCTTTAAAGATGCCCCCCAAGGCTGATGGGAAATATGGGAATAAGGTAATCCTGGATTAGCAACAGTTCAAAGTTTAGTGACAGCGCTGGGAAAAAAAGGGAACTTATCACCATTTTTCACACAACCATTGTAGCATCTTTCATTTTTCATACGACCATCACATGATCTAAATTCAAATGCTTGGCAATGGGCGCATATTGATGATCTTTGTGGTGCCCAGGGTCTGGCGATCCCCCTTTTGCGACCTTCTGACCAGCAAAGTCAATGGGAAAACCAGATTAGTTTTAACGACCGTGTTACTAATTTAATAACAACGGTGGCAAGAAAAGTCGTAAAATAGGGCAAAACTCAACGCACCTAACAAATTTCTGTTGAACAACATAAATTCTGGGGCTCCATTGTGGTGGTAAGTTGAGGACTATCTGTATTTTAAAAATTCTTCTCTTTAAACTTCCTTCAAGGCTGATGGGGAAATAAAGTGGTGTGGTGGCCTAGAGGTGGAGTTCTCGCCTCACAATCAAGAGACTGTATGAGTTCGATCCCAGGTAGAGGCAGATATTTCTCTCTCTGGACACAATGAGAATATATCTGCTGAACAAAACTCCGCAATGGCAACAGGACGGGCATCCGGCCACTAAACATTCTGCTAGCTCCATTCTGTTGCCCAGACTCCACCCTGAAGGGATTGTGGGGTTGTTAAATGATGATGTAGGCTCAGTGGCTAAGACACTGAGCTTGTTGATCAGGAAGTTCAGCAGTTCGAATCCATAGTGCCGCGTAATGGAGTGAGCTCCTGTTACTTGTTATGGTTCTTGGGGGAGGGAGGAACCTTTCAACACAGACTTGGACCCAGTAAAATAAAATAAATAGTCGCTAGGGAAGAAATGGTACAGTACGTGCTGAACTGCAGCAGCTCCAGAAATTTTGTGGCCTTTGGTGCTAGAAAACAATGATGTTTTTTCATTTGAAGACATAGCTTCATTTCATTTTCCTCCTCTGGATTCTGCAAAGGCAAAACAAGATTTGCAAAATGCTCCTCAAAGCGGGATGTGGTAGCTCAGTGTCTAAGACGCTGAACTTGTTGTTCAGAAAGGCTGAAAGTTCAGCGGTTCGAATCCCTAGTGCCACGTAACGGAGTGAGCTCCCATTACTTATCCCAGCTTCTGCCAACCTAGCAGTTCAAAAGCACGTAAAAAATGCAAGTAGAAAAATAGGAACCATCTTTGGTGGGAAGGGAACAGCGTTCCGTGCACCTTCGGCGTTTAGTCATGCCGGCCACATGACCACGGAGACGTCTTTGGACAGCACTGGCTCTTTGGCTTTGAAAAGGAGATGAGCACCGCCCCCTAGAGTCAGGAATGACTAGCACGTATGTGCTTGGGAAACTTTTACTTTTACCTAAATGATGATGATGATGATGATGATGATGATGAAGGCTGATGGGGAAATATGGGAATATGCAGTTGGGGAGTGCTTTTTTTTTTTTCTTAACTCTGCAAAAGCTGGAAAAGTTTGAACACAATGGAAAAACCTACATGGTGAGGAGGATAAGGTGGCAAAAAGAGATTCACTTTGATCGGCATGGCTGATTTATTAAAAAACTTTCAAGATTTTAGGCTCCATCTCCCTAAATGTCAGAGTGAGGGAGTGCAGATCAGACAAAACACACTTTAGGTACGCACAAGTTACAAGAATGTTGTAAAAATGTACACTTTTAATACACTTTTGGGTAAGATACAACAGAAATCCTTCCCATCCTACAGTCAAGTACAAATTTTTTTTTTAATCTTCATAAAGGTTATTTACAAGTCAGTTTACCAAGGGGAGAAAGTAAGGAACGGGTAATCAGAAATGTGGAACTACCAAATTGGCATTTTCCCGTGAAAATCAAGACACGGAAATCGTACACATTTTTTCTGTTGAAATCAGACACACTCAAAACCGGCACAGTGAAATTGAAATGGGCGGTGTCACTTTATGCATATGGAGTTCATTTACAGCAGTGTTCCTTTAAGCCTCAGTAATGTAAAGCAGGGTGGACTTCAACTCCCAGAATTCCCTAGTCAGCTGCTGGCTGGGGGAATTCTGGGAATTGAAGTCCCAACACGCTTAACCCAACCCTGTTAAAGGTACAGGGGATTTATAGCCTACAGCCTTGTGCACACGTTAAGATTTTAGCATATTTGGGAGCAAAATTCGTTTTGGCTGTCAGACTTGCATGGAAGGTGGGGGAAAGGAGAGTGAGAGGACCCTTTAAGGTGGGGGCATTAATTTGCCAACATCCCAGTCTTGTAGGGTCCTTGGGGCCAAACGGCTCCCCCCCTCCCCAATATCTTGGTTTTTTCAAATGAATTATAGCACTCCCGAATGGAGATTTAACTGATAAAATACAAGTCCATGGTATGAAATAGATTTTGGGGTAAAACAACTTCAACCTTCCTTCACGTAGAAAGTTTTTTTTTAATTTAAATTTTAAAAAGGATACCGTTTTTTTTGTAAAAACGAAAAACAACCCCGAGGCTCCAAAATAGAAAGGATAGGGCGCTAAGAAGAGCAAAAAAGCAACGACAAAAAGGGGGTAAGAAATTGTGCCTGTTTGAAAAAGCGGAGATGCCGAAGTTATGTGGCCAGCACAAATCTCAACTTGGGAACATCTGGAGGTAGGACCGACATTGTCCGGAAGTTTGGCATGAGTGCCACTATATAAGTTAGTATGGGGGGGGGGGGAGGAAGAAGAGGAGGAGGAGGTTGAGGAGGAGAAGGAAGATGACGAAGGAGGAGAAGGATAGAAGAAAACAGAACAATAATGAAGGGAGGGGGAGAGGAATGATGAAAGGGATAAGGCAAGGAATAATGGGAGGGGGAGGAGGAGGGAAAGGGGAAAAATAAGGAGGAGGAGGAGGAGGAGGAGGAGGAGGAGGAGGAGGAGGAGGAGGAAGGAAGGAAGGAAAGAAGTTTGTTTCAAACAACTGAAGGTCTGAAAAATACCTCTGTTGTTTTGGCGTTGATAGAAAAAATAATAATAATAATTTGCCTGAATGTCTCTCTCTCCTCCAACTCTCTGAAATGGAAACATAGCTGAGCTTTTAAAACAAGACCGCAAAGAGAAAGGGCCAAAACCAACGCTGGGAACTCCTAAGTTAAAATTTCCTTCAGCCTGGAAGCCCCCTCCCCAATCCTCCCCCCCAAAACAGAACATCTGATGAGCAATGAAACACGTTTTTTTTCTTTTCTTTTTTCCTTCCACCGGTGAAAAAGGGGCTGAGAATGATGGACGACGCTGAAATACAGTCACTGTCACATAATATTAATACCTTAAATAAAAAAAGACCAACCAATCAACCACATGTCTAGCACACTTAATATCTGAAACCGTGAGGGGCAAAAAAGAGAGAAGCGGAAGCTTTAAAACGAAGAGTTTTTCTCTGTACAAAAGAAAAATAAAACAAAGAACGCACACACACACACTCACACACACACTCAAAACACGAAGACCGATTAAGCAAAACAGTAAGCAAAATGCCTGACACACCCCCACCCCACGAACCAACGTGCCACAAGTTAATGTTTGTTTAAAAAAGGCTCAAACCTCTCTCCCCCCCCCTGAAAAAAAAAGGTGACTGAAATAGGATGCATAATTACAGATACTTACAAATCTTCACATTTCTCGGCTCAACGGAGAAGGGAGTGCTTTTGGAACAGGGGTCTCCAAACCTTGGCAACTTGCAGGCTGGAGGACTTCAACTCCCAGAATTCCTCAGCCAGCAAAGCTCCCAGAATTCCTAAGCCAGAAAAGCAAAGCCAGCTGAGGAATTCTGGGAGTTGAAGTCCGACAGGCTTCCAAGTTGCCAAGATTGGAGACCCCTTGCTTTGGACAAAACTTTCTGTCCTCCCCCACCACCCCCACCTCCCACTTGGACATGCGAGGCCCGGATAGTGTCCAGCTTTGTACCCCACAAAGTTCTAAAAAGATTTCCCCCTTCTCACAGGGGAGGACCATAACGACCGGCGTTGCTACCCACGACACTGGAGAAGCAACTTTGCGGGGTTTCCACCGAAAGGGCAGTGAGCATCGATGAGCGGTTGGGCTAACGGCAGAGTTCGCGAGAACGGCGTTTCCTTGGGGTCGGCTTCGAAAGCCACGGATCTCTCCGGGAAGCAGAGAAGTCTGGAGGAGAGCAGGGGAAACGGCCCTTTCTGGCGCAGACGAGTAAGATGTTTCGCAGGAGAGAAGCCAAACCTCCAATCTTGTCAGACGGGAGACCACCTAGAGAAGCTCTCTCTCTCTCTCTCTCTCTCCCTGGCTTGCTGCCACGAAAAGTTGGGAGGGCTCAACTGGGTTTGTTCGGAGCCTTTAACCGGACGGGTGCTCTCATCTGCACTTTCGTTTGCTGACTCTGCCCGTCGGGTGGGGCAGGCGCCTGGGCAGGGTTTGGCACGACCGAAGCTTGGATCTGGGGGGAGGCGGTGGTTACCACTTGCTGTTGGATCAGTTTCTGGGGGACGACCTGAGCCGTGGCGGTGGTGGCTGGGATGACCTGGACTTGGTGTTGTCCCGCTGTGGTCTGGGACAAGGTGACTGTTTGGGGTTGAGCTTGAACCTGGTGGGGTGAGAGCAAAAGAGAAGTGAGGGAAGGCAGGTGGGTACAGTGGGAGGCTTCTTTCCCCTACAAGCTAAAATAAATAGAAGAAATAGAATAAAACAGTTGGAAGAGACTTGGAGGTCTTCTAGTCCAACCCCCTGCCTAGGCAGGAAACCCTACACCTCTTCAGACAAATGGTTATCCAACAACTTCTTAAAAACTTCCAGTGTTGGAGCATTCACAACTTGGAGGCAAGTTGTTCCACTGATTAATTATTCTAACTGTCAGGAAATTTCTCCTTAGTTCTAAGTTGCTTTTCTCCTTGATTAGTTTCCACCCATTGCTTCTTGTCCTCCCTCAGGTGCTTTGGAGAATAGTTTGACTCCCTCTTCTTTGTAGCAACCCCTGAGATATTGGAAGACTGCTATCATGTCTCCCCTAGTCCTTCTTTTCATTAAACTAGACATACCCAGTTCTAGCAACTGTTCTTTATATGTTTTAGCCTCCAGCCCCCCTGTAATTGCAAAACAGCTTATTGTGTAACATTAAATATTGGAAACACAATATGTACGTTTCTATTTTAGTAGTCCCACAAATCTAATCAGTAAGATAAAGCTGAAAATCAGCCGAAAAATTCAATGAGAAGCCAACTTGCATAAACATCAGTATATATATTCAACATTAATAGATGGTTAATATGCATTAAGACATTTGAAAAGTAAATAATTAACAATTACAATGCCAGTATATTGTTGAAAATGCTGCAATAGTATTAGGTGCCTTGTAGGCAAAGGTATAAAACAGCCCCAAACAATTTCAATGTACTTGGTATCTGCAGTAAATTAGTTACACTTAATTTTACTGGTTTCATATAATAACCTCCCATCAAGTCCTGCTTTGCTGCCTCACCGTAAACAAGGATCAAGGATTTCCTGGGTGGGATAACCAAGATCATCAGAGTATAGGCTAAGAATATATACTCCCCCAGTCAAGCATGAGGGCCACTCCATATGGCCAGCTACAGCAAGCACAAACCTCTACCCAAGGGCAGTGATACAGGAAGGTTCTAAGGCCATTACATTTTAGTAGCAACAACAAAAAAATCATCTCATACTGTACAGGAGAAGACAATAGTAAATCACTCCTGTAGTTTCAACATCTTTTTTATATCGTGACTGACCACAGCGGTCAGCAGAGGTAGCCTACAGTACTGCGCTCTAACCACTGCGTCTCATGAATGGTGATGAAATGTTTGCAACCAAATTGCCAACCTCGGAGCTGCGAACAACAGTCCAAAAATATAGTGGGCCGATTTTAGTGCCTTTCTGAGAAAGATGAGACCACCATTACAATAAGCTTCAAGGCCCAGCTGCCTTGTGGACACCTGGAAGACCCAACAGGTTCTAGGAAACCTTACCTGTTGGGAAACCGAAACCACCTGCTGGATATTAGCCACCGCTGCTTGTTGGGAGACGACCTGTGGGATTTTGGCCACCTTTAAAAAGAAGATATTAGGTGATAAGGAAAATATTAGAATGTGCAGGAATGAACAGATTAACATTAGCAATTAAGGAGAAAGAGCAAACTGAATACTAAATAATTTGGGAGGTATTTTACCAATGGTTGGAGGGGAAAAAAGGAGTTTGGAAATGAAGAAAGTTAAAAAAAAAGGTAGATAACACTTAGATAGAGATATAAATAAGATGAAAATGATTAGTATGTGTATGATGGGAGTAATTATGTGTAACATTGATATGATATTATTACTAGAAGATATTAAGAAGAAAAATGGAGAATTCCATAACGTTTAAATGCTCAATATATTATAGTGCTAAACTTAGGGAAATAATGTTAATATGACTGTGAAAAATGTGGCAAAAGAGGAATGATGTTGCATAGAGATGTTTGTACCCAGATGACACACTGCATAAGGAAAGATGGGATGTTTATCTTTGTAACTAAAAAATAATAAAACTCTTTTTAAAAAAAAATATTAAAATGGGTGAGAGTTGGTTGGAGGGTGCACAATTCAACAACATACAGCAGGTGGATTTGTCTTCTGTCAAGTCAAGTCTGGAAGATGATGATCATTCATTGGCTCAAAATGCATTTCTTTCCCGAGGGACTGTCCCCACTAGTGTTGACTGACAACTTCCCCTACCCCTGGAAACAGGCAATAGATCACAAGCTGGCCTCTTATGGGCTCTCACCGGTATTCTTAATGTCCCTAGGCTTTGAGCAAGCAAAGCAAGTAGTAATCAATAGAATGAGGGACATGGAGTTCCAAGAAGAACTAAATAGGTTGCCTCTCCACAGTAGGGACAGAATCTAACAGGGTGTGTGGGAATCGGCAAGGTATCTAAATGACCTGATCTTCCCAAAATGAAGAATAGCTTTCTTCAGAGCCAGATTTAACATTCTTCCTTCGGCACTCCTCCAAGGCAGGTATAAGAGAACTCCAGTAGCAGAAGAGGTATGTATATGTGGTAAAGGAGAAGTTGAAGATATCTCACATGTTTTATTGTACTGTGAGCTATACAGAGTTTGTAGGTCTGCATATATTCTCCCCTTATTAGAGAGATTGCCAGGGAGGGCAGAAAATTTTTATGTAGGCTTTCTCCTCCAGGACTCAAACCCCACCCACCATGCATGCAGTGGCAAAATTCTGTGTTGCTGCAATGTCCACAAGAAAAAAAAAATTGTTACAGAAGTACAGCTGTCAACTTGTACCAATTATTTGGGCATATCTTTAACAATTTCTGGACCATTGTATTTACTTAGCGACTTTTCACGCACGAAAACCAGGGAGTGACCTGAACAGTTTGACAGCATGTATGTTATTATCCACTTTTAATATCAGTACTTTTTAAATATATTTTAACATCAGTACTTTTCAATATATTGTAAAAAGTAATGTCTATTGCTGATCTTTGACCATAATATAGATATACTGCATACTTCTGTCAAGTCAAGTCAAGTCAAGTCAAGTCAAGTCAAGTCAAGTCAAGTCAAGTCAAGTCAAGTCAAGTCAAGGCAAGGCAAGGCAAGGCAAGGCAAGGCAAGGCAAGGCAAGGCAAGGCAATGTTTATTACAGTCAAAGATCAGATAACTTGTCTTCCATCAATCTTATGTGCAAACCTGGGTTCTTACAGGTAGTCCTTGACTTACAACTGGTTGTTTAGTGCCCGTTCAAAGTTATGGCAGACCCCCAAAAAGGGACTTCCAGCCCAGATCTGAAGTTCTGTCGGCTACCTTTTCGCCCCAAAAAGAGTCGCGTGACCATATTTTGGGCGCTTAGCAGTTGACCTGTCTTTACAACTGTTTACAATCACGTGACCTCAATATATGACTTTTTGGGGGGCAACCAGTATTTGATTCTGGTTTCCAGTTTTTTTTTTTTTTTAAAAAACAGCATTTTTAAAAATTACATCTTCTATGTAATTAAAAAAATACTTGATTGTGCAGAAATGGACAGGTTGATATTGAGGATAAAAGATAAAGAAGATACAGAATACTTTCACACATAGGATTTATTCTATCAATGGTTGGATGATAGAAGTAGAAATTAGACATTAGAAAAATACTATTATCTATGATTTATGTTTTAATATATTACTAAATTATATAAAGGTAAAGGTTCCCCTTGCACTTATGTTCTAATCGTTCCTGACTCTAGGGGGTGGTGCTCATCTCCGTTTCAAAGCCAAAGAGCCAGCATTGTCTAAAGACGTCGCCATGGTCACGTGGTCGGCATGATTCAATGCCGAAGGCTCACGGAACGCTGATCCCTTCCCACCAAAGGTGGTTCCTATTTTTCTCCTTGCATTTTTTACGTGCTTTTGAACTGCTAGGTTGGCAGAAGCTGGGACAAGTCACGGGAGCTAGGGATTCGAACCGCCGAAGTGCTGAGCTTTCTGATTGACAAGCTCAGCGTCTTAGCCACTGAGTCACATTGTATTATGTACTATTATGTAAAGAAATAATACACAGACAATACGCTGTTTATAAAGTATTGATGTATGTTAAAGAAAATGTATAAATAAGTAATGGGTTCACGAAATGACAGCAGTGTTCACTTTGCACATGCCACAAAAAACTGAGTGTTTATGCACCATGGGCATTTACACACAACAACCTGTGCTTGGCAACCGTCACAACTGAAAAAAACCCGTAATTGCGAGCTAAACTGCATTTGTTAAGTCAAAAGACTGCTTGCACCCACTTGGGGTTGGATGGAATTGTTGAGAAAGCAGTGAAGAGTCCAAGCGAAAGATTTACCTGTTTTGTTTTTCTCCTCCCCCCTCCCCCCCAAGGAAGGAAATGAAAGTTCCTTACCTGTATTTGGGTCTGGACCTGCTGTGCCCCACCTGTCTTCTGGGGCTGAGAAATCGGTGTTGGTAGGAATTGGGCTTTGATGGCCGGCTGGGTGGCATAGACTTTCTGCTGCTGAGATGCTGGCTGCTGGGTCTGAACGGTGACCTGCTGGGAATTAGAATAGAATAGAATAAGAGTCGGAAGGGACCTTGGAGGTCTTCTAGTCCAACCCCCTGCTTAGGCAGGAAACCCTACACCACTTCAGACAAAGGGTTATCCAACCTCTTATTAAAAACCTCCAGTGTTGGAGCATTCACAACCTCTGGAGGCAGGTTGTTCCATTGATTAATTGTTCTGACTGTCAGGAAATTTCCCCTCAGTTCTAGATTGCTTCTCTCCTTGATTAGTTTCCACCCATTGCTTCTTGTCCTGCCCTCAGGTGCCTTGGAGAATAGTTTGACTCCCTCTTCTTTGTGGCAACCCCTGAGATATTGGAAGACTGCTATCATATCTCCTCTAGTTCTTCTTTTCATTAAATTAGACATACCCAGTTCCTGCAACCGTTCTTCATATGTTTTAGCCTCCAGTCCCCTAATCCTCTTTCTTGCCCTTCTCTGCACTCTTTCTAGACTCTCCACATCTTTTCTACATCGTGGCGACCAAAACTGGATGCAGTATTCCAAGTGTGGCCTTACCAAGGCTTTATAAAGTGGTATGAACACTTCACGTGATCTTGATTCTATCCCTCTGTTTATGCAGCCTAGAACTGTGTTGCCTTTTTTGGCAGCTGCTGCACACAACTGGCTCCTATTTAAATGGTTGTCCACTAGGACTCCAAGACCCCTCTCACAGTTACTACGGTTGAGCAAGGTACCACCTATACTGTGCCTGTGCATTTGGTTTTTCTTGCCTAAATGTAGAATCTTACTTTTTTCACCACTGAATTTTATTTTGTTAGATAGTGCCCAATGTTCAAATCTATCAAGATCCTTTTGTATCTTAAGCCTATCTTCTGGAGTGTTGGCTATTCCTGCCAGTTGATCTGGTGACCATCCAGGAAGGAGGGGAGTGATTGCTGTCAACCTAGACTAGACCTGGAAGGAGCTGAGGATGGGGCCCTAACTGGCCGGGAAGGTCAACTCATCTGCCTTTCCAAGAGGAGAGAAAGATGGGAGAAAGCAGCCGGTCATCTGTGTTCCTTGGTCGAAAGGCAAACAAGTCATCGAGAAGAAATGAAGAGGTCGATGAATCTGCCACTTTCCCTCTGACACCAATGGACCTTCAGGGGAGCAGCTGTGCTCCATCGTGACCCAGAAATGACCAACTGGACCTTCCAATTTGGCCACCTTCCCCTAGTGACGGCAATCTGGGGTCTCCAAGGAATGTGGTTTCTGATGAGTAAATCTAAAAGAACCCTTATATAGAGGAGGGAGGGAAGGAGGGAGGGAAGGAGGGAGGGAGGGAGGGAGGGAGGAAGGAAGGAAGGATGGATGGAAGGAAGGAAGGAAGGAAGGAAGGAAGGAAGGAAGGAAGGAAGGAAGGAAGGAAGGAAGGAAGGAAGGAAGGAAGGAAGGAAGATGAAGGAGGATTATTGTGAGGTCCTTGGTGCTCTCTGAATTGGGTGGTTTTCTTGCAGACATTTCATGACCCAACTAGGAAATCTCATCACTGCTAGAAGGGAGCTAGGTTTGTGGAGAGGAGGTGGAGGAGGAAGAATGGGGTTTGTGGAGAAGAGGAGGAGGAGGAGGAGGAGGAAAGAAGGAAGGAAAAAAGGGAGGGAGAGGTTTGTGGAGAGGAGGAAAAGGAGGAGGAAGGAAGGAAGGGGTTTGTGGAGAGGAGGAAAAGGAGGAGGAAGGAAGGGAGGAAGGATGGGGTTTGTGGAGAGGAGGAAAAGGAGGAGGGAGGAAGAAAGGAAGGAAGGAAGGAAGGAAGGAAGGAAGGAAGGAAGGAAGGAAGGAAGGATGGGGTTTGTGAAGAGGAAGAGGAATGGGCTTGTAGAGAGGAGGAAGAGAATGACCATGACAACTGTGGGGTCTTTGGTGCTCTCTGAGCTTGGCAATTTTCTTGCAGATGTTTAATGACCCAACTACGTAAATCATCAGTCAGTGCTGGAAGGAAAAAGTCTTTTGAGGAGGAGGAGGAGGGAGACTGACCTTCTGTTGAACACCTGCCTGTCCTTGGGCCACCTGGGGCTGGATGATCTTCTGCTGGGCTGCCTGGTGGTGCTGAGCTTGTTTCACCTTCAAAAACTGTTGCACGTGGAGCGGCTGAGCCATCACTGCCTGCCCTCCTGCTCAGGGTGCAAAGAAGAGACGTCACAATAAGTCCCTTTCTTCGGGCCTGTTTTAACTTTGAACAGCCGCTAAACGAATGGTTGTAAGCGGAGGATTACTCGGCAAGCCACCCAGATTCATCAATTGGGCGGCTACAGAAATCGGATGGACAAACGATTCAGCTAAACCAAAATCAACCCCAGCCCCGTTTTCCACCCGAATCCTTTCCGACCCAAATACCTGCTGCTTTCTGGGGCTGCCCAATCGCCACGCTGATTCCGGAGACGGTCACGGGGAGGGCGGTCACCCCTGCCGACGACACCACCGGGACGGACATCACGGGCGGCTTGGCCAAAGCCACTTGGGCTGCTTGAGGCGTCTGACCCGGGATCTGGCTCTGGGCTTGGAGCTGAGAAGCAGCGACGCGCGTCTAAGCAGGAAGGAATCGGGATCAGGAGTGGGATTCAGATGGTTCGCACTGGTTCAGGCAAACCGGATGTTAATTTTGCATCTGGTTCGCCGAACCGGTTGTTGCAAGGACTGGCTGGCCCCACCCAACCCCTCCCCTTCCCTGAGTCTCCAGGGTACCCATTCATCATGCCAGGTAAATACAGGGCCCTCACAAAGACACTGGGAGAGCAAAACACGGGCTTCCGAAGCCTGGGGGATGTTGTTTTTGCCTTCCCGGAGGCTCAAGGAAAGCCTCTGCAGCCTGGAAAGGGCGATAACGCACACCATCAGCCGTGGTGCAGGAGGCCGAGTAGGCCACACCCATCCAGCAAGCGGGCAGAGAACCAGTTGCAAACATTTTTCAATCCCACCCCTGATCGGGATTATTAGAGAGCCGAGGTGGCGCTGGGGTTAGAGTGCAGCACTGCAGGCTACTTCAGCTGACTGCAGTTCTGCAGTTCGGCTGTTCAAATCTCACTGGCTCAAGGTTGACTCAGCCTTCCATCCTTCCGAGGTGGGTAAAATGAGGACCCGGATTGTTGGGGGCAATATGTTGACTCTGTAAACTGCTTAGAGAGGGCTAAAAGCCCTATGAAGCGATATATAAGTCTAACTGCTATTGCTATTATTGTACAGGTGCAAAGCAACAGGCAGGTAACTGGGGCTGCCTAGTCCAGGGGTCTCAAACACAAGGCTCGTGGGCCAGATCCGGCCTGCAATGTGGTCGGATCTGGACCGCTGGACCGTCCTGGAAAATGTAAGGGGCCGGCCACCATGGCTTCGGCCCAGTCTACCCAATCTGAAGACGAAACATGCCAGCAGTGTTAGGCCTGTATTCATATTCCTTTTAGGATCTTTGGTCTGCCACACTTTCTATTATTTTACTATGCTGTTTCATTAGTGGTGAATTGGGAGGAAGGAATAGTAAGGAGTAGAATGTGTTTGTTTTCAAAAAAAAATAAAATCCTTTCTAGAAATCAAGGTCATCCTTTGTCTCTGCACCTCTGCACCTGACCGGAACTGGATGGGTGGAAATGCCAGCATGGCAGTGGAAGATTGGACCATGTGATGGGCTTGTGGGTGTGGGGGCAAAGTTTTGAACTTTCAACTGAGTGGAAACCCAGGAAGCTTTCAGATTTGGGTTTTCCACATATTACACCAACATGTCTCTCTTATTAAATTGGAACTTTGATGAAAGCTGCGCTGATTTAATTCTGGATGATATTTGGAACGCTGACAAGCAGTTTGGGGAGTGGTGTCAAACTGCCCACGCCCACTCAGTCGGCCACGCCCAGTGATCTCAAGTCGGAATTTCTGCCCCCCTCCGACCTGCACAAAAAGACCCTGAAGGGGGAGATACTCTGCAGCAACACTAACATTCATTGCACGTATCCGGCCCAGGAGCTGTAGGACCCCTGATTTAATGCAATCTAAAAAATGCAAATGATTTTTCTGCAGACCACCAAAGTTTTCTCGCAGACCACCAGTTGGTGACCGCTGATCTAAACCGATGTTTCTCAACCATGGCAACTTTAAGAAAGGTGGACTTCAACTCGCAGAATTCCCCAGCCCTCCCCAGTCATCGTAACTTCAAATCTGGCTCATTAAGAACCTATTTGGGGGGTTCGCTGTAACTTTGATCGGTCTCTAAGCAACTGGTCATAAGTGGAGGACTGCGCTTGCTGTGACAAGGATGGAAAGCTGCTTTCTTTAAAGGAAAGGGTTCGTTTTTACTAATTTTGCTTCTTGCACTTTTTCAAACTTTGCCCTAGCTTTTTTTGCTGATCTTCCTAAAAATCTTAATAAAGATTAGTGAACCAAAGGAGATACCGTCTGCCTTCTGAGACCTTAGCAAAGCTCTGGGCAGCCCTGGGAAGGTCAAGGGCTCACTCACCAACCGGGCCACTTGTAGGCCGGTGACTGTGGTGCCAGCCAGGACTGCGCCTGGCCTGGAAGCCGCTACCGCCGTCAACTGCTGCGTCTGTTGCTGCTGCACCTGAACCTGGGCTGCCTGTTGTTGTGCTCCAGGGGCTCCCTGCGGCTGGGAGGATTGTTGTTGTGTTGCTTGCATCTTCTGCTTCTGGAACTTGATGAGCTGCTCCTGGTTGGTGGAAGCCAAAGCCCCCAAGAACGTAAATGTTGTGGCCGGCCAGCAGCCAGCAGAGCTGGCAGCAGAGTCGGACAGTGGGGAGGTTGGGGAGGAACATGGGTCAGTCCTGGAGTTTGGGGAAGGCTCTGACAAGGGCTCTGTGTCGGAGGCAGAGCAGGGGCCAGGGCCATCTGACAGTTATCAGCTGCCTTCGGAGTCAGACATCAGTGAGGCAGAAGAATAGCTGAAGCCTGTTCCCAGTGTGCGCATGCGCAGAGTTGCCAGAAGAAAGGAACAGCTAAGAAATCAGGGTTGACTTGGGAGTAAGGCAGTAGTGAAATTCATTTTTTTTTACTACGGGTTCTGTGGGCATGGCTTGGTGGGCGTGGCAAGGGAAGGATATTGCAAAATCTTCATTCCCACCCCACTCTGGGGCCAGCCAGGTGGTATTTGCCGGTTCACCGAACTACTCAAAATTTCCACAACTGGTTCCCCAGAACCTGTCAGAACCTGCTGGATTTCACCCCTGGAGTAAGGCCACAGGTGGGCGTTGAATGGCTCCTCCCATAGGGAATAAAGAGGAGCAAAAGGGGAGGAGAGTTTGCAGGAGACAATTATTTCCTTCCTGCATTCTTGCTAAGTATTGCGGCATCTGGAAGCTATCGCTCTGGCTACTCTCCAAGCCTGATAAAGGTCAGTAATTGTGACCTATCTTGAAAGACTGTGGGAGAGGAAAGACTTTGCTGGAGAGGAATTCACTGTCAACTAAATAAAAGGGGCTTATCGGGACGAGGACTCGGCTTTGTGCTGCTGGGGAAGCCTAGGTCAAAACAGTAAATTTCAACTTCTTGCATGGTTTCCCTGAGCTGGGAAAAGTGGCTTTCTTTCAAAGCCAACGCGGGGGGATGGCCCAGCTTCCCAACCACAGACGCAGAGACCCTCTTCTTCCTCACCTGGGAGATCTTGCCGACAGTCTTAATCTGGGGTTGTGATGGGGTCTGGCCTGGGGTTTGGATCTGGGGAACTTGCACCTGTCCTGTTGCTTGCTGTTGCTGCTGCTGGCGTAGGAGCTGGAAGTGATTTTGAGGGATGGTCTTCCCGGAGAGCTGGACGCTGGCTGCAGCAGCTGCAGGGGAACAAAAAGAAAAGAAAAAAAGAAAAAAGAATCATGAGCCACGGTGGCGCAGCGGTTAGTACTTCCAGCTACTTCTGCTGACTGCCATATGCCTGCAATTTGGCAGTTCGAATCTCAGCAGGCTCAAGGTTGACTCAGCCTTCCATCCTGAGTGAGGAAGGAATCTCCGAGACTCTGTGTCCAGCCTTTCCTTGCACAGCACCTCATTTGGAAAATATTTACGTGGCAGCTTTCCAAGATAGATAAGGTCTGTACTCATAAATATTCCTTTGAAAGAGTATTTGCCAGGCCTTGGCTGAATGGGAATGAGAGGAATTCACATTCGTTTAATAAAAGGGGTTTTCTCAGGACCAGGAATCTGCCTTGTGGTTTTTGGGGAAACCGAGCTCAGATCACCCTCTGAAAAAGCAGCTGAGGTTGAAAAATGCTACTCTCAAGGATGCAGCCCTACAGGTCTTACCTGGGGTCACCTGAGTGACCAAAGACCTTGGCTGGGTCTGGACTGGAGTCAGGTTAGTGGTCACCACAGCGGAGGCAGTCACTGAAGTGACTGCTCGGACTCCGGGCGTAGACGTGAGGGTGACCAGTTCCGTAGAGGCAGCTGACGTGCCGGTGGCTCTCTGCTGGGAATGGACCACCTGAGCAGTGGTCGTTCCTGAGCCCGACGTCTAAAGGGAAAGAGAGAAATCGGAAGGTTAGCAGGTATGCAGCTAAATTCGCCTCACCGGAACTGACCCGGCTGAAAATCCACATTTAGAGCAAATTTCTTTCCCATCTCTCTCAAAAGCCTTCAGCCCCATCTGTAACAATTTGGCCACTTCGTCCAACGGAAGTGACACCGTTCCTTTGTTAAATCACAACTTAGCATCATGGTTTGTCACGAAAGAATGCCAATCTTAGAAAGACAGGATGTCAATCCAGAATAATAATGTAATAGGAAACATTATTAAGAGCAATGCAGCCAAGCCATTTTCAAGTTACTTAAATGTGTATTATCACTGAACTACTACTACTGTTGTTACTACTACTACTACTACTACTACTACTACTACTACTACTACTACTGATGATGAGGAGGAGGAGGAGGAGGAGGAGAAAGAAGGAGGGGAAAAGGAAGAAGAGAAGAATGAAGGGGAAGAAAAGAAGGAGAGGAAGAAAGGAAGAGGAGGAGGAAAAGGACAGAAGGGAGAGAAAAAGGGAGGGGGGAAGGAAGGAGGAGGAGGGGAAGGAAGGAGGAGGAAGAAGGAAGGAAAGGAGAAAAGAAGGGAGGAGGAGAAGAAGGAAGGAGAGGAGGAGGGGAAAGAAGGAAGAGGAGGAGGGGAAGGAAGGAACGAAGAGGAGGAGGAAGGAAGAGGAGGAGGAAGGAACAAAGGTAGAGAAGGGAGGAGGAGAAACAGAAGGAAGGAAGGAAGGAAGGAAGGAAGGAAGGAAGGAAGGAGAGAAGGAGGAGGAGGCATTGACATTGACAAACGCATTGACGAAACCTTCAACACATCCACATCTGACTATCCCAGGTCCTTGGGAAGGGTTAGGGTTAGTGTCCACTTGATAGATGTACAAAAATGCCAATCCCAGTTTGAACATCTGGATGCCTCTGCAATGAACCCCAATACGTCCAATCTTATCTATTCTTCTCCAAAGGCTATCCCTCCCCCTCCCATTTTAATACAAGGTGGCCATTTTTATTTTTTATTTTTGCAAAATTCACCGTCTTAGTTTTCTGCTCCGAGGAACGGCCACTCACCGCCAGCGTCCCAGGAATAATGGGTGAAGCCAACCGCTTGTTGATGGGTTGAAACGTAGTTGCAGGGACTCCGGTAATGGTGTTGACGCTCACAGTGGCTGGAAGCAAAAGGAGAGGTCACTTGGGTTGCAGGAGGAGCAGATATGATTGGGGGGGGGGGGGAGAGTTGGGAGGGGAGTGAAGGGGAGGAACGTTTATTCTGCCGTTTTCCCCTTTGCAAGGACTGGCCAGGTGTACCTGTCTGTATGTTGGTCCCGGTCACTGTGGGTTTCATGGTGCCAGCCTGGAGAGAGAGAAGGCACCGACATTGGTACGAGAGGAATAAGGAAGAGACCCTCCTGACCCCCTCCAGATGCCTCCCAGCATCGATAGCCATAGCCCTTAGACATATACTGCTTCACAGTGCTTTACAGCCCTCTCTAAGCACTTTGCAGAGTCAGCCTCTTGCCACCAACAATCTGGGTCCTCATTTTACCCACTTCAGAAGGATAGGAGGCTGAATCAACCTTGAGCCTGGTGAGATTCGAACTGTTGGCATGGGCAGTTAGCCTGCAATACTGCCTTCTACCCACTGCACCACCACACCAGATGATGTCTTTCTTTCTTTTTCTTTCTCTCTCTCTCTCTCTCTCTCTCTCTCTCTCACTGAGACACCTTTCATGCCTAAAGGGGGACTAGAACTCCCAGTCTTCTGGTCATTGGCCCAAAGTCACCAGCTGGCTTTCATGCCTAAGGTAGGACTAGAACTTACTGTCTCCAGGTTATTGGCCCAAAGTGACCAAGTTGGCTTTTGTGCCTAAGGCAAGACTAGAACTCCCGGTCTCCTGGTGATTGGTCCAATGTCTCTGAGACAGCTTTCAAGCCTAAAGGGGGACTATAACTCACAGTCTCCTGGTGATTGGCCCAAAGTCTCCCAGCTGGCTTTCATGCCTAAGGCAGGACTAGAACTCCCGGTCTCCTGGTGATTGGCCCAAAGTCTCCCAGCTGGCTTTCATGTCTAAGGCAGGACTAGAACTCCCGGTCTCCTGGTGATTGGCCCAATGTCACTGAGACAGCTTTCAAGCCTAAATGGGGACTAGAACTCCTGGTCTCCTGGTGACTGGCCCAAAGTCACCCAGCTGGCTTTCATGCCTAAGGCAGGACTAGAACTCACCGTCTCCTGGTTTCTAGGGAAGCACCTCACCATGACACTATTTAGCATGCATCTTCATCTCACTTAACACCTGAGAGGCAACCAAGGGAAAGGAATCGCCCCACAGCCATGTGTAAAATCCAGTTGTAGCTCTGTGCCCTATCTGGCTGTCCACAGAGAGCCTGCAAGAGGGTCTTACCAACACAGCTGTGCTTGCCACCGTGGTGGCGGCCGTCTGCAGCCCACCTTGAGGCTGCTGGATGCTCTGGCCTTGTGCCTGGGGCTGAGATTGTGCTTGCTGCCCCGCCAATGGCTGAGCGGTTTGCTGTCCGGCCTGCTGTTGCTGCTGCTGCTGCTGCTGTTGTTGTTGTGGAGTGGCTTGTTGTTGAGCTCGCTGCTGTTCTGCCAGAGCCTGGAAAGGAGAAGAGAGGCAAAGAGTTTGTGATGAGGCTTTCCCTTGGGGGGGGGGGGGTGTCTTTGCCGTTTTCTTGGTGTTTGATCCTGCATCCTTTTCTCTAGGGCTGAGAGAGAGGCACTGGCCTCCAATTACCTAGTTAATGAGGGGTCCTTGGTGATCTCTGAGCTTAGTGGCTTTCTTGCAGACCTTTCATGGCTCAACTGGGTAACATCATCAGTGCTAGAAGGGAGTGGGTCCTCCTTCCCTTGAATCATTCTTAAGGTAAAGGTTCCCCTCACATATATGTGCTGGTCGTTCCCGACTCTAGGGAATGGTGCTCATCTCAGTTTCAAAGCCGAAGAGCCAGCGCTGTCCGAAGACGTCTCCGTAGTCATGTGGCCAGCATGATTAAACGCCGAAGGCACATGCAACGTTGTTACCTTCCCACCAAAGGTGGTCCCTATTTTTCTACTTGCATTTTTTTATGTGCTTTAGAAATTGTAAGGTTGGCAGAAGCTGGGACAAGTAACGGGAGCTCACTCCATTACACGGTGCTAGGAATTCAAACCGCCGAACTGCCAACCTTTCTGATCGACAAGCTCAGGGTCTTGGCCACTGTGTTAATCTTACCTCTTTTTATTGATTAATTAGTTATTTTTCCTGCTTCTATTACTTTGTAAGAAACTCAAGGCGGTGAATATACCTAATGTTCCTTACTCATTTCCTCCACAACAATAACCCTGTGAGACTGGCTGGGCTGAGAGAGCGAGAGAGAGTAACTGGCCCAAAGTCACCTATCTGGCTTTCATGTCTGAGGTGCAACTAGAATTCACTGTTTCCTGGTGACTGACTCAGTCACCCAGCTGGCTTACAGATATATTTCTCCCTAAGGCAGTCTTACAACTTAACATGATCAGCAAATAGGCACAAGAATTAAAAACACAATTTCTTTCCTTCCTTCCGTCCTTCTTTCCTTTCCCCCTTTCTTTCTTTCTTTCCTTCTTTTTCTCTTTTTCCTTCCTCTTTCTTTCCTTCCATCCTCCTTTCCTTTCCCCCTCTTTCTTTCTCTCTTTCTTTCTTTCCTGCCTGCATTCCTTCCTTCTTCTTTCTTCCTTCCCTCCTTTTTCCCTTTCTTCCCTCCCTCCTTTCTCTTTCATTCTTTCCTTTCCCCTTCTTTCTTTTCTTTCTCCTTCCTTCCTTCCTTTCCCTCTCTCTTTCTTTCTCTTTCCTTCCTTCTTTCCTTTTCCCTTTCTTCCTTCCTTCCTTCCTTCCTTCCTTCCTTCCTTCCTTCCTTCCTTCCTCTTTCTTTCTTTCTTTGTTTGTTTCTTTCTTTCTCTTTTGACCTACCTTCTTTTCCTTTGCAATGCGCTCTGCTCGGAGAGATGCAACCTGAATTGGAGGCAGTGGCTTATCATAGTTGATCCCACTAGAATTCGAGGAAAAATAGCTAGTTAATAGATAGGATAAGAAGTAAAGCCAAATAGGAGGTACAGAAACGTGATGTGAATGAGCAAATGAGTAAATGAACGAATAAATGGTGGATTGAGCAAGGGAGCCCAAGTTAGATATTTTGAAAGGGGAAAAAACAAAAACAAATAGGCACAAAGCAGTTCAATTAAAACCTTATGATTTCAGTGCTGGATTATGTGTAAACACATCACTAACATAACACAGTGTTGGAGTGAATATCATGAACTCGAGATCGGGGGGAATCTCCAAACTTGTCAACTTTACATCTTGTGGACTTGAACTCCCAGAACTCTGCATGGCTGGCTGAGAAATTCTGGGAGTTGGAAGTCCACAAAGTCGTAAAGTTGCCAGATTTGATGATCCACCCACCCCCTGCTCTAGATCATATGTTTTTTCCACCTTCTCTTGCCAGTTCTTACCTTTCTGCAAGGACTGAAGTGTGTTTCGGGTTTTTCTGGAAAGGATTCATGCCAAGCCTGAAATAAAACAACAACAAAAGAGAGGTGTTTGTTGGAAAGCCATTGATCACACTGTCAGTCCATCTTCCATGCTTCCTTCCGGTGGCTGTCACAGCTTCGGTCCAGCATGCAATGGCCGTCATTTCCCTTTCTGTTGGGTTTGAGAGCCTTCTCCGGATCTATCAGGGAGATTGTGGGCTCCCCGAGAGCAGCAGAGTGTGCTCTCTTTGTTTATCACCCCTCTGAGGTGATTTTCGATCCAACCAGACCGCCCAGCAGCTTGGATTTCGACACAGTCCATGGAACTCTGTGGGATGTGTTGTATCGCTGCGACGGCAGCCACACCTTTTGTTCATAAGACATTCCTTATGTCTTAATAGAAGTGCATACTTCTATTATTTAACACGAGCTGGTATTTTTAGTTTGTTCATTAAATGTTTTTATCCTGCCCTTACTACTTTAAAAGTAACACAAGGTGGCGAACATACCCAATAGTTCTTCCTCCTCCTTGGCAACTTGCTGAAATGGTATTCCTAATAAATGACTGGATTTCTTTTGAAACTTGGCTCGGGGCTCATAAATTAATAAGAGCATCTTTCGGAAACCTGACACTCCTATTTTCCCCACAAACTACCTGTGAGGTGGACTTGGATGAGAGTGAGAGAGGGACTGGCCCAAATGCACCCAGCTGGCTTTCATGCCTAAAGCATGAAAAACTAGAATTCACTGTCTCCTGGTACGTGGCTGAAAGTAAGCTAGTTGCTTTCATGCCTAAGGCGTCTACTGGTGATTTACCTGAAGTCACTCAACTGGCTTTTTATTCCTAAAACGGGATTAGAACTCAGTTTCCTGGTAATTGACCCAAAGTCACCCAGCCGACTTTCATGCCTTAAACAGGACTAGAACTCCCGATCTCCTGGTTTCTAAGTTAAGACCTTCCCCACTACAGCTGGCTCTCCTTTATCAATATCACATCTGGGGAATGCCAACTGGATTCCGGCCTATTAAGCATGGAAAGGACTCATTTTCTCTCCAATTGTTCTTTTAATTGAACTTACAGGGGTTTGATGGGTGGGCTCCTTTTCCCAGCAATCAGTTTCATGATCTCGAAATGGTTTGTGTAGAGATGGGTGTGCGACGCACCTTCGTCCTGGGCGTACAGCTGGTTGGTCCGAAGTGGGCGACTGTTTTTTGTCTAAACGTGAGCAAATGTGACAAACTTTATATATGGAGCAACGTGGAAAGAAGCAGGGAGGCATTGGTCTGCGCACCGACTCATGTGGGAGTTTCAATGCAGTAATCTTCCCTAATCTGGCCTTCTCCAATTATGATAATCTATAGCAATGTTTCTCAACTTAGGCAACTTTCAGAAGAGTGGACTTCAACTCCCAGAATTCCCTAGGGTATGGCTTGTCCAGACTCTATGGTTGTTGGAGCTTAGTGGGTTGGTTTAACCAAGGCGTTAAGCCGATGTTTCAAAATCTGGCCAACTTTCAAAAGGATGGACTTCAACTCCCAGAATTCCCCAGGATACGGCTTGTCTAGATAACAGACTCTATGGTTGCTGGGCTCAGTGGGTTTAATCAAGACTTCAAGCCAATGTTTGTCCACCTGCGCAAGTTTAAATCATGTGGACTTCAACTCCCAGAATTCCCCAGCTAGCCAGCATGGTTGGGTTGGAGAATTCCAGGCATTGAAGTCCACATCTATTAAAGTTGCACAGGTTCAGAAACATTGGACTACAGATTCCATCTCGAACAGAGGAGACTGTCTAGATCCGTGATGGTGAACCTATGGCATGCATGCCAGAGGTGGCATGCAGAGCCCTCTCTGTGGGCATGCACGATGCCACCAGCTGCTCTTCTGGCTAACAGCACGCACATACACGCTGGCCAGCTGGTCTTCGCAGGTGCCAGACCACCGGAAAACATCCTGAAAACGGCCCAATAAACGGCCAACACTGGCCAAAAAACAGGGTGTTTTGGGGGACAGTTTTCAGGACATTTTTGGACCACTTTCAGAGCATCCAAAAACAGTCAGAAAACAGCCCTGTTTTTCAGCCAGCTGTTCTTCCGGTTACTGAGCAGCGGATCTTTGTGGGTGCCAGAGCACTGGAAAACGGCCCGAAAAACAGCCTGAAAACAACCAAAAATCAAGCATGGCAGCTGGTCTTCGTGTTTCTGGCGCTCCAGCGTGCACATACACGTGCATGCATGCATGTTCTGGTTTGGACACTCGGTGCCAAAAAGCTTCACCATCCCATGTCTAGATAGTCAGACAAGACTAATTCATACAAAAGCTGAGAACGGAGGAAGCCAACGTTGAATCCGTGTTTTCTCACGTCTCAGGATAACGAATTGAAAGAGGGGAATGAATTCTTGATAGATCCCTCCGTTGCCTAATCCTCTGTTTGTTTGTTTTTCAGAACTAACCACAGCTTATTGTAACACCAGCATTTATGAGAAGCGAGTTCCAATACAGTCTCTTTCAGGGTTGTCACAGGGGCAATAAACAATCCCATAAGCATAGACTGGTTTTCCCCGTCAGGGGAAAACTCAGCTTGTTTTAAACACAAATTTGCTGAAACCAGCCACAATACCCTGTCGAACGCCATCAGGCTAAGCCAAAAACCCACAACTAACAAGCCCACAGGGTCGGATCTGTGCAACCCGTAAAAGTCCAAATCAAGCCAGCCAAAGGAAGGCTCAGGTTAACGTACAAACTTGGTCACACTTCTGTGCATGGACAAACACACACAGAGAGAGCTTTTTCTTGAAACGTTGGGTCTCCTAATCGAGTTGCAAACCTAATATTCATTTGCAACCTCACAAAAGGTTTGCTTAAGGCTTAATATCTATGATGGCTTAACACAAAAAGCTTAATTACCCAAAAGGCTTAATATTTGTGATGTCAGAAAAAGGGCGCCAGAGCTTTCCCCCCCACCCCTCACTGAGGTTTGTGTGCATGTGTGTTCATGATGTGTGTGTCTAATCCAATTTGTAAAGAACCACTCAGAAGGACCATTACATCTTCTAACAATATAGCTATATTGTACTGCTCGAATTCTGCAGGGGTTAATTTAAAGGGGGGATGGGGTGGTGGGTGGTGGAGAGGAGGTGATACATTACCTGAGGGGGTGTTGCAGGGATTAATTCATTAAAGTTCTGCAAAGCAATCATATTTCAAAATGAAAAGCAAAAAAAAAAAGAGCTAGTAGCCAAAATTTTATTACTTCAAACCCAATTTTTTTTAAAAAAAAAAAGAAAAGAAAAGAAAGGAAGAAAGATTGGAGGGGGGAGAGAAACCAGACTAAAACCATGAGGAATGAGGTGTCGTTTCTTGGAGGTGGATGGATTTTATTCTTTCATTTTTTAACTATATATATATATATATTTGAAAGGGGGAAAAAATAATGGAATTCAAACCAGGGGGGGTGAGGAAATTGCTTGACTGCATGCTGGAGACACAAAAGGGTTCCACAACCACAATCTACTGCGTTGGACGCGGAAAACAAAATGGTGGATGTTTCGAAAGGGCCGAATCGGGAGGTGAGGGGGTGGGTGGGTGTGGGGTGTGAGGTGTGAGGGAATATGGACCGTTCCTACTTCAGGTCGGGCGCCATTCTCTGCTGACGCTTAAAGAGATCGGAACTGTCTGCAAATTGGAACAACAATTTGTAAGTGCACACCTTATAAATGCTTTTAGTCTTCTTCTTAGGGTTCGCTTCATACATAAGCTGTAAAATAAGAAGCAAAGTTTGACTTTCCGCGATGGGTTTGGGAAGGCGATTAGTGTCACAAAAATAAAAAAGTAGTAATAATAATAGTAATGATGATAATAAAAAGAAAAAGGGAGGAGGGGGGAACCAAGAAAGTCCAGTTGCCTTTTGAAAAAAAAAAAAAAGCACCTTTGGGACAACCAGGACCTGGAGGACTGAGAATCTCCATTGACAATAATCGGAGAGGTCTCCTCATGGAGTTAGTGGGCAAAGGAGAGGCAGGCGTGAGGCCTGGGGGAGGGGGAATGGGGGGGTGAGGGAGAGACAGGCTTTGTCATCCCTGATGGGACACCCCCCCCCAAAGGAACTGGGGAACATGCTGGAAAGCCTTGACACAAGCTCCTGGGTCTCAGTCTCCATGCCCGTCCGTCCACGAGGTATCGGGGTTAAACCTAGCTCAAGAGGGCAAGCCGGTGACGGTCGCGGGAAACACCCTGGCAATTTCTTAAACAAGCAAAATAATAAGAAATATTTCTTTTTTAAAAAGGAAAAAGGAAAAAAAAAGGAGGAGGATAAAGCGCCACACCAAAGCATCACACACAGGCACACACGGTCACAAAGAGGGAGCCCACTTTGGACGGGGTTTTGCGTCCATCCCCGCTCGCTTGCGGATCCCTTTGGCCACGGGGAGGTGGGGGAAAGCGCCCCCCAGTTTGGACTGGCACTCACCTTCCCTTCTTCGCGGGGAATGACGACGTTCTCGTAGCGGTTGCGGCACTGCTTGGGGGAGCGGTAAACCCGGCTGCAGGAGTTCACCACGTCGCTCACTAGGTCCCAGTTGGGAGTGTGCGCAGGGGACATGATGGCCAGGTTGAGTGGGAGTTCCAGCAGCTGCTTGACGGCCTGGAGTAAAGGGGGGGAAGGTCTCAAAATAACGGAATAATGCAGTTGGAAGGGACTGGCCGCCAGCCCCTCCAACAACCAAATCAGATGAGGAGGCAGCATGAGAGTCATCAAGGCAACCTGGGAGCTCCGAGTGGGAAGAGGGAATGGAGCTGTCAGAGAGAGAGAGAGAGACAGAGGCAGAGTCTGGGCCATCTGTCAGCCCTCAGATGGAGGGTCAACAGCCCCCAGGCCTGGAGGGGGCTGATGAGGAAGAGGAGGAATGGCTGGGTCCAGTGCCTGACATGAGGATGCGCAGAAGGCAGAGGAGAGGAGAACAGTGGAAATCTATGGGCCAGTCCTTGGGACAGAAGAGCCGCCACTGCTAGCGAAGCCCCACCCTAGCTCTGGGGATAAATGGCAGGGGATGGAGATGAATAGATGTGGCAGACTATTCATCTCCCTGTCGGACAGACTTGTTAGTCTGCAAGATAAACGTTTTGCCAGGGCTGCCGACATTCCTAATAAAGGAATAGACTTAAGGATTTATGTTAAGAAAGTAAGGCAATGGTTCCCCTCGCACATATGTCCTAGTCGTTCCCGACTCTAAGGGTCGGTGCTCATCTCCGTTACAAAGCCGAAGAGCCAGCGCTGTCCGAAGACATCTCCGTGGTCATGTGGCTGGTATGACTAAATGCCGAAGGTGCACGGAACGCTGTTACCTTTCCACCACAAGTGGTTCCTATTTTTCTACTTGCATTTTTTTTAATTTTAATAATATTTTTCTACTTGCATTTATACATGGTTTCAAACTGACTGCTAGGTTGGCAGAAGCTGGGACAAGTAACGGGAGCTCACTCCGTTACAGGGCACTAGGTATTTGAACCGCCAAACTGCCGACCTTTCTGATCGACAAGCTCAGGGTTTTAGCCACTGAGTCACCGCATCCCTGTATTAAGAAAGTAGGAAGGGGGAAAAACAGTTCTGAAGAAGAGAGAAAAGGGGTTCCTTGGCTGTCTCTGAGCTGAGATATCTCTGAAAACAACAAGTGATGTAAGGAGATCACATCTAGTGCCCGGCCGCTTAATGGCACCCGCTGGGTCATATTGGGTGGCCACCACAGAGATGCTGGGATGGTTTTTGGGTTGTTTTGGTAGATCGCCTCTCACCTGGAGGAGAGCCCAGTCTTCGCTGATCAGCCACTCGGGGTTGTCCTGGCCGGCCTCCGCTGCCGGCTTTGCGAGGGTGGGCAAGGGCTTGGCGAACGGGGTCTGCTGTTTCAGCAGGATGTTCTTCTTTTGCTCCTTGCCTTCCCGTCGTACTTTCAGCATCCCCGGAGTGGCACGATCAAAGAGGGAGCGAGGAGGGATGACAATTTCTCCATGACGCTGCTTCTTCTTCCTTCCTACGGCTAGGAGAGAAGGTGGTCAGAGTCAGCAAGACAGCTAGAGGGGTGTGTGTATCTTTTTCTTTCTCTCTCTCTCTCCCTCCCTCTCTCTCTTTTTTCCTCTGTCTTTCATCCCCTCCCACTCTCTCTCTCCATCTGTCTGCCTCTTTCTCTTTCCTTCCCTCCTCTCCTCCCACCCTCTCTCTTTCTGTCTCTCTCCCTCCCTTCCTCTGTCTCTCTTTCTCTCCCTCTGTCTCTGGGTCTCTGTCTCTCTTTCTCTCCCTCCCTCTTCCTCTCTTGGTCTCTCCCTCTCTCGGTCTCTCTCTCTTTCTCTCCCTCCCTTTTCTCTCCCTCCCCCCACTCTCTTTCTCTTCATGGTATTGGACCTGGGTACTTGAGAGACCGCCTGCTGCCAATTACCTCCCAAAGGCCCATTAGATCCCACAGATTAGGCCTCCTCCGGGTTCCATCTACTGGCCAATGCCATCTGGCTACTACCCGGGGGAGGGCCTTTTCTGTGGCTGCTCTGGCCCTTTGGAACGAGCTCCCCGCAGAGATTCGGACCCTCACCTCTCTCCAGGCCTTCCGTAAAGCCGTTAAAACCTGGCTGTGCCGGCAGGCCTGGGGTTGATGAGTTCCCTTCCCCTCTCGAATTGTGTGACTGTTGATTGTCTTTTAAATTCCCTTGTACCTTTTTGTGTATTTCCTTTGGGTTTACCTTCCCTCCCCCTTGGGTTTGTGAGCCGCCCTGAGTCCCTCAGGGAATAGGGCGGCATATAAATAAAATAAACCTTCAAACCTTCAACCTCTCTTCCTCCCTTTCTCTGCCTCTCTCTCTCTTGGTCTCTTTCTCTCTCTCTCTCTTCCTCTCTCTCTCTGTGTGTGTGTGTGTGTGTGTAAAGAGACAAACAAGAGTGCATGCAGTCTGTCCCAAACATGTCACGCCTCAAGCCAGGAAGATGACTTGGATGGAGTCTTATCAGCTTGGAGGCGAAGGTGACAAGAGCTGCAGCAAATACCCAAGGCAGAAGGCATATGGATCCCATGCAAAGCTTACTGGAAGGATCGGTCTTGTGCCTCTTGCGCTCCTTCCTGACGTACACGGGAGGCAGCTTGGACTCTGGGATGGGGACTGGCTCATACATCAAACACATGACCGAGTCAATGTATATATCGTTTTCATCCTGCGGTGGGGTGGGTGGAGTCCAAAGCTGCAAAAAGCATCAGAAGAGAGTGACACACCCTTCCCTGGTTTCCTAAACTGTACAGGTGGATACGTGCTTGGGTGTATTTCACTGGAGAGAAGGAAGAGGGAAGGAGAAGGATAGGAGGAAGAGATGGAAGGAGGAGGTGAATAGGAGGAGGATAGGAGGAAGAGATGGAAGGAGGATAGAAGGAGGAGGAGAATGGGAAGAAAGGAAGAATGGGAGGAGGAGGAGAATAGAAGGAGGATGGGAGGAGGAGAATAGGAGGATGGGAGGAGGAGGAGAGGAAGAGAATCAGGTGAAATGCTACCGGTTCGGATTGGTTCACCTGGATTGGTAGTAAAAAGGCTACCGGTTCGCAGAACTGGTAGTAAAATAAATGAAACCGATTTGGGCGAACCGGTTTTTCTGATGATGAACTGTGACGTGCAATTTATATTAGCTACAAAGCAGGATTTGCACAGCAGATTCCTCCCCTCCCCTCTGCTGTTCACTTACCTTACCTTTTTGACGGTCTGCACAGGCGCGGGAGATACTGCGCATGTGCTGAGGTGGCGCATGTGCACGCTCACATTGCTACCGAACCAGTAGCAAAGTTACGTGGATTTCACCCCAGGTGAATATGGAAGGAAGATGGAAGTAGAATGGGAGAAAGATGGAAGGAGGAAGATAAGGAGAACGGGAGGAGGATAGGAGGAAGAGATAGAAAGAGGAGGGGAGGAGGAGGAGGATGAAAGGAGGAGAATGGGAAGAAAAGCAGGAGAAGGACTTACTGGCATTATTTCAGTTTGTCCATCTGGTCCTTCGTAAAAATACTCCTGTAGTGCCAGGGATGGTGGTAGTGGGGAGGAGAGGAAGGACAAAGAGAGGTTTATTCAGTTTCAATGTTATGAAAAATGAACCCCACTTCTTAATATCCCCTCTTCACAGCCAGTTCAAAATAGGGAGCATCATCTAAGGGGATCCCCCACTGCCTCCAAAAGGGAGACTGTAATCCCCAAAGGGCATCGTCGGCTGGGAAGCAAAGAAGAGAAAAAAGCTGAGCGAAGAGAAAAGTCGACAGCCGCTGCCACAACAGCTTCTCTACTCCTGAAAATTGACCTCAGCTAGAGCTAACTTGGAGATGTTAATTTACAACAATGGGAGAAGGGCGGCACTGAAAAGATGGTGGATGTGGGTTGTGACAGGAAAGCACCAGACAAGCCCCCAAGCCTGGAAATGTTTCCAGACCTTCAAGACGAGGGGGGAAAGCTGGGGAAAGTGTTTACTTTGTTATAGGCATCTTCTCGAGTGTAAGTGAAAAGCTCTTCCTCTTTCCCTTGCAGGAGCGTTTTCTCCTCTTCCTCTCTCAGCTCTTTCAGGTGCTGAGACTCCCATTTCCGTTTTGCCGTCCTTGTTTCCACCTAGACGTTAGAAACAGAAAAAGAAAAAGAAAATGTGGGTTCGGGAGAGCTTGTTATCGCGGTATTTCTGCATCAAAAGATCCCTGTGTCTGTTGATGGGGGCTACACATTTTGCCTTCCTTTGATAAGTATAATAATAGGTATAGGTAAAGGTTCCCCTTGCACATATGTGCTAGTCGTTCCCGACTCTTGGGGGCGGTGCTCATCTTCATTTCAAAGCCGAAAAGCCAGCGCTGTCCAAAGACATCTCCGTGGTCATGTGGCCGGCATGACTAAACACCGAAAGCACACGGAACACTGTTACTTTCCCACCAAAGGTGGTCCCTATTTTTCTACTTGCATTCTTTTTTTTTTTTGTATAAAAAGTTTTTATTTTTAGACAAACATAGATAAACAAGACATAAAACAAAACATAAAAACACCTTCTATTACATACAGTGTGTCAATTGGTTACAAGGTTTTTGTGCATTCTTTCCATAGTCATCACTTGCAATTTATATGAATCACATAATATCAAATTGAATATGTTTGTATACATTATTATCATTATACCTTGTTTTAAACGAGATATTCTAAATGTTGGGTTCATTTATATTATAACAATTCATTACATCATCTTCAATCTATCCAATAATAATATATCTTTATGTTATATTCAATATCATTCTATTATTCTTTTATTCATAACATTCTCTAGTATCTTTCATTTCCATATTTTTTATTAACCATTGATAAAATAAATCCCATATCTTATAAAATTGTTTATCTTTTTGTTCTCTAATTTCAAATGTCAATTTACTCATTTCAGCTCATTCTATTATTTTATGAATAACTTCCTCCTGCATTGGTATTTTCTCATTTTTTTCCAACCAGTTATAGATTTTTGTCCAATATTCCTAAATTTAGAATAAAATTTTATTTTGGCATGTCATTACATCATCCTAAAACCATCCAGTAATATTACCTCTTTATATTGTATTCTATATGAAATTGTTTATTTTTGGTTACAAAACTTTTGCGCATACATTATCATTGTTAATCATTTATTTGACTATAACTATTATTACTTCATTTTATGCATAATATTCTAAGTTTAACTAAATTTAAATTAGTTTTTATTATAGCATTTCATTACATCATCCTTTATCCTTCCAATAGTAGTGCAGTATTATATCGCCTGCCATTTGTAGTATTTGTGTTCTAATTGCTTTCTTGGTAGATCTTATATGGACATCTCTTGTTTTCCATTGCATATCTTGTAAAGACTTGTGACCCCTTGTCTGTTCCTTCCATCAACTTCCCTTTGGTCATCACTGATGCTTTGCCAAAATTTCTATCATTACTTCTGCCAAATTTTCTCACTTTTCTTCTATATTCTGGAATCTGAAGTAAAATTCTAATCTGTCAATCTCCCATTCCAATATTCCACTCTTGTCTTTTCCATCCACACTCAATCTGCTGTCAATATCACCTCTTTTCTTATCTTTTTGTTCACCTTTTTCTTCAATTTTTTGAAATCTGTCCTCATATTTCATCATCATTTGATAAGTATTCTCAATTTTTTCATCTATTTTTTCTGTTCTTTGTTCAATATTCTCCATTCTCTTTTTAATGCTCTCTGTTCTTACTTGTATTTTTTGAATTTCTTGCATAATCATCTGTAATGTCATTTTCTTTTCTTTTCCATGCTGGAACATTCCTCCAGATAGTAAACCCTGCCACTATATAGAATAAAGCTTTTTTGTTAAATTCCAAACCAATTCACTGCAATCGTCTCTCTTTCAAGTCAAGGCTTTCTTTTCACTCGAATCCAGCTACTGATAGTATCTTAGAGGAGTACCTGTATAAACAATCCGTGCTCCTCCCACTATCATTTTCAATAAACAAACTCAAAGACCTTGAAATGTAGATCAAATGTTCAAAGAAAGAAAAGAAAAACAATGTTTCCAAGCCTCCAAGCATCTAAGTGGCAGTTACTTCTTTTCTTCTACTTTTACTCCCCTCTTTATATTCCAGGCTTAAGGAGAAAAAGAAAAGTACTTAAAGAGAAAATGTGATAGAGCATTGAAAAAAGAAAAAGAAAGTCTTAATCGATAGGTATTTAAAAAGGAAAAATAGAAGAAGAATAAAAAAAAACCCAGTCCAGTTTAAAAAGTAAGAAGCGTTTGTAAAAATTCCATCAATAAAAAGATTAAAAAGAAAAAAAAATAACACACTAAGTGTGACTCAGGCTTAATCTTGCCGCTTAATCTCTTCTGTCTTCAATTTTAACTTTACTTTTGATCTTTTTGGGTGTTCTCTTTTCTAATAATAAAATTTATCTCACCAATTTGACACATTTTCTCTCCCGCTTTGCTTCTGTTCTAGAGCTGTCCCAACTTTCAGCAGCTTCAATGGCTGATTCTCTGTGACCGGAAAAAAGGCTTCTCCTGGACCTACTGGGGACTTTGCAGTGTCCCTGGGATCGACAGGATGTGCCCTTCTCTATCACCGTCTCTATGGGATGGTTTAGGTCCAAATGGACCATCCAGCAGCAGAGATATCGACTGCGATCCTGGAGCTCCAAGATGCACATTGTATCGTCGCGACATCAACCCCGCCTCCGTCTACTTGCATTCTTTACGTGCTTTCAAACTGCAGGTTGGCAGAAGCTGGGACAAGTAACAGGAGCTCACTCCGTTACATGGCACTAGGGATTCAAACCACTGAACTGCCAAGCTCAGCATCTTAGCCACTGAGCCACAATGTCCCTATCAAGGTATAATAATAGCATAATAATGTTGACATTCTTACTTCCCGGCATATCATCAGCCAGTCAGTTTGATCTAGTGGTTAAGGCACCAGGCTAGAAAATGGGGAGTCTGTGAGTTTTAGTCCCACCTTAGTCATGAAAGCTGGCTGGGTGACTTTGACCCAATCACCAGAAGAGAGAGACTTCTAGTCCGGCCTTAACCATGAAAACCAGCTGGGTGACTTTGGGCTAATGACCAGAAAATGGTGAGTTCTAGTCCTGCTTTAGACATGAAAGCCAACTGGGTGATTTTGGGTCAATCATCAGACCCATACTCCCACCTTAAACGTCAAGGTTAACTGGGTGACTTTGAGCAAATCACCAGGAGACTGGGAGCGCTAGTTCTGCCTTAGCCATGAAAACCATCTGGGTGACTTTGAGCCAATTACCAGGAGACAGTGAGTTCTAGTCACGTCTTAGCCATGAAAGTATGATGTTAGGATAGTCCCTCTCTCTCTCATCATAGGGTTGTGGGGAAAATAGGATGAAGGCGTGTTGGATATGTTTGCCACCCTGAGTTATTCGTATAAATAATAACAGCAGGATGCATGTCAATAAAACTAAGTAAATAAATAAACAGATCCTACCTCATTTTCTTTAGATTCATTCTCCTCAGCGGAAACATGAAAGAATTCCAAATAATTCAAGGCATACTTTTCAATGGGGGTGAGCTGAAAAAAAAAGCAAAGCGAAGCCATAGCTTAAAATATTAAAATATTAATGGGCAACAGATTAATGACCTTTGGAGCGGGCAACCAAATGCCAATAGGTGAAGGTTCCCCTTGCACATCTGTGCTAGTTGTTCCCGACTCTAGGGGGCAGTGCTCATCTCCATTTCAAAGTCGAAGAGCCAGCCCTGTCGGAAGACATCTCCGTGGTCATGTGGCCAGCATGACTCAATGCCGAAGGCGCACGGAACGCTGTTCCCTTCCCACCAAAGGTAGTCCCTATTTTTCTACTTGCATTTTTTATGTGCTTTCAAACTGCTAGGTTGACAGAAACTGGGACAAGTAACGGGAGTTCACTCCATTACACGGCACTAGGGATTCGAACCACCGAACTGCCGACCTTTCTGATCGACAGATTCAGCGTCTTAGTCACTGAGCCACCGCATTCCTTGTGCCAATATAGAACCATGCTTGGTTTGCATTAATTTGGTGTCACTTGATAAATACAGCCACACTCTGTTTATTAAACTGGGAACACAATCTCTCTCTTAGTTTCGAATGGGACATAACTCTTTTAAAAAGCAAAGGAATGGACAACTTGGACAGCCAACTAAATGTCTATGGAGATTCTCCATCATCCAGGTCATGGTTGTCTCAAAGAGGCTTTTTTTTTCAAGAGGCAATTGGACTTTCTGATTTTTCTTTGAAGACGTTTTGCTTCTCATCCAAGAAGCTTCTTCAGCTTCTTCTGAAGCCTCTACATCAGAGCTGAAGAAGCTTCTTGGATGAGAAGCGAAACAACTTCAAAGAAAAAACCAGAAAGTCCAGTTGCCTCTTGAAAAAGCACCTTTGGGTAGAGCTAACTCAATCTTAAAAGAAGCATATATTTTTTCTTAGTCAGAGCAAAATGGAGATGTCTTGCTGGGAAGAATCAGATGCATTAATTTTTTTTTTTTAAAGCGAGCAAGACATAAAAATGGAGAGCCACTTTAGTATAGGGATTGAAGCCCCAAGCTAGAAACTGGGAGACTGTGGAATTCTAGTTCTGTCTTTGGCCTGAAGCCAGCTTGGGGGGGATCTTAGCCCAGTCCCTCTTCTAATCTTTAGAAGAAGTTAGCAAAGGAAACTGAGAAATCATGCCAACAAAACTTCAAGGGATGGTCCAGGTAGAATAGGAATGCTGCTTCACAGTGCTTTTACAGCCCCCAAGGGGTTTTACAAGATTCAAATAAATGAGCTGGAAGGGGCCTTGAAGGTCTTCCAGTCCATCCCCCTACTCAAGGTGGAGAACCTATAAAGATTTCAGGCAAGTGACTGTCCAGTCTCTTCCTAAAAACCTCCAGTGATGAAGTCCTTACAACTTCTGGTGGCAAGCTGTTCCACTGGTTAATTGTCCTCACAGTCAGAAAGTTTCTCCTTAATACCAGGTTACTTCTCTCTTTGATTAGTTTCCAAGCCTTGTTTCCTGCCTTCTAGTGCTTTGGAGAATAATTATACACCCTCTCTTTTATGGGGGACCCTCAAATACTGGAGGACTGCTATCATGGTCGCCCTAGTCCTTCTTTTCTCTAGACTAACCAAACCCAAATCCTGCAGCCTGTTCATCCTATGTTTTCATCTCCAGGCTTTTGATCATCTTAGTTGCTCTTCTCTACACTTTTCCCAAAATGGTTGCAGTATTTCAAGTGTAGTCTTAGTGAGTTTTATAGTCAGCCTATTGCCCTCAACAATAGTCCTCATTTTATCGACCACGGAAAGAAGGAAGGAAGGCTGAGTCAACCTTGAGCCTGGTGAGAATCGAACTGCAGTCAGCCAGCAGTCAGCAGAAGTAGCCTGCAGTATGCCTTCTAACCACCGTGCCACCACTGGAAGTCAGGACTCCCCTCACTAATTGAAAAGCACACGCACGGACATCAAAAGAACATGCTTCTCAGATCTGAAATGCAGATGGAAACCAAGAGCACCTGATCGACCACGGCCACCAGTTCCTGCAGCAGAGAAGGTTGCTCAAGATATTGTGCCTTCCCGAGTTCTGAAACCAGAGGTCTCAACGCCGACTCGCTCTCTCCATCCCGGACACGCGAATTCCACTCCTCGTTCTCCTCGTCCTCTTCCATCTCCTCTTCCTCCTCCTTCTCCTCTTCCTCTCGTTCGGTACTTTTCAGAGCCTTTAAGAAAACGCAAAGCATCTTTGTGTACCCCTTTGTACAACTCAACTCTCAACCAGCAAATCCAAAGCACAAATGCTCCACACTTTCTTGCCTCCTTTGAAAAGCTCTGCCCTTCCTTACCTCTATGAAAGGCCTGGCCACTTTGGGGGAGATGGTTTCGGATGGAGACGGCTCTTGTGACAGCATGACGAATTCTTCGGCTTTCACCCGGAAGCCCGAATCCTCCATTGGTGAGTGAACTTCAAAAAGTTCCTGAATTGTTTGCTGCAGAGAGAAGGGAAGAGAAGGGAAGACTTATTCCATCTTCACCTCCCTCGTTTACTTACTTTGGTTCTCAGGTAGTTTCCCCTGTCGTGTCCGAGTCTAGGGGGTGGGCCTCATCTTCGTTCCCTGGCCAAGGGAGCCAACGTTGTCTGAAGGCATTTTCTGTGGTCACGTGGCCAGCATGGGACATAGTTTCATGTTCTTTCCTAAGTCCTTAATCAGGATTTCCTGCCTAAGCAGGGGGTTGGACTAGAAGACCTCCAAGGTCCCTTCCAACTGCGCTATTCTATTCTATTCTATTATCTAGTCTGGTGTAGTCTAGTCTAGTCTATTCATTTTCTATATTCTGTTCTGTTCTATTCTATATTTCTTGTTCTGTTTTATTATATTATACTTTCTATTCTTTATTCTATTTTCTATTTTCTCCTTTCTTCTTTCCTCATTCTATTCTATTCTATTCTGTATTTCTTGTTCTGTTCTATTCTCAACTATTTTCTACTCTTTATTCTATTCTATTTTCTCCTTCCTTCTTTCCTCCTCCTCATTCTATTCCATTCCACTCTATTCTCTAGTCTGGTGTAGTCTAGTCTAGTCTATTCATTTTCTATATTCTGCTCTGTTCTATTATATTATATTTTCTATTCTTTATTCTATTTGCTCCTTTCTTCTTTCCTCATTCTATTCTATTCTATATTTCTTGTTCTGTTCTATTCTCAACTATTTTCTACTCTTTATTCTATTTTCTCCTTCCTCCCTCCCTCCTCCTTATTCTATTCTATTTTATTCTATTCTCTAGTCTGGTCTGGTCTAGTCTAGTCTAGTCTATTCATTTTCTATATTCTGTTCTGTTCTATTCTATTCTATTTTTCTTGTTCTATTGTATTATATTATATTTTCCATTCTTTATTCTATTTTCTTCTTTCTTCTTACCTCATTCCATTCCATTCTCTTCCATATTTCTTGTTCTGTTCTATTCTCAACTATTTTCTACTCTTTATTCTATTCTATTTTCTCCTTCCTTTTTTCCTCCTCCTCCTCATTCTATTCTTATCTATTCTATTCTATTCTACTCTATTCTACTCCTATTCCTACTCTACTGCCTTCCCAATAAAGTGGTGCCTATGTCAACTTTATCTACTTGCATTGGCAAGTTTTCAAACTGCTAGGAGAGCAGGAGCTGGGGTGAGAATCTTATATTTCTACATCACTTCATCTCCAGATGCTTCGGAGGTGTCAGTCAAGTGCTCCGAGTTTTCCAAAGGCATTGGACTCAAGCGAACATTTTTCCTGCCCTTTCCAAGCTGGAGATACCTGCGTTAAAAAGGCCATGGAGTAGTCGTTTCCCTGAGCGGCTACTTCTCGGATCAGATCCTTTGTCCCGTTTTTTAAGAGCTTCTCTTCGACCGAGTTCCCACTGACCAGCCTAGAGAAATCAAGAGAGGAAGCATGGCTTTAAAAGGGAGGGTTTTAAAGACAGCGCCTGAGAAAAACAGCAAAGCCACGGATAACAAAAGGCAGTCCTCCACTTACAACAGTTAGTTCAGTGACTGTCCGAAATTACAACTTCACTAAAGAAAAAAAGTGACTTACGAACCATTTCTCACTTATGACCATTGCAGTATCCCCAGGGTCATGTGGTCAAACTTTAGACACGTGGCAGCTGACTCAAACCTATGACAGTTGCTGCATCAGAGGGTCATGCGATCCCCTTTTGCGACCTTGCGATAAGCAACATCAATGGGGAAGCCAAATTGACTTAACAACCATGTTACTCACTTAAAAAAAAACAATTCCTTAACTGTTGTGGCAAGAAAGGTCGTAAAAATGGAGCAAAACTCTCCATTCATTTACTTGACTTTTTCTTGATCTTAAATTTTTTATATTTTTTCTTTCGAATTTTTTTCTCCTTTTTAATTCTATTGTTCTAGTACCTCTCCTCAGTTTTTCCTTCCAATTTTCCCCAACATTCCCATTTACCATTTAAATGGATGGAGAGAAAAGACCTTAAGAGAAATGAAATTCCTGAGAAACTGAGAGAAAATGTTTAAAAAGAGAAGAAAGAGAAGCATTGGTTAATAGAATAGAATGAAATTTAGTGAATATAGCCAAAGGTTTATGCTTAATATAATGTGGGGGGGGACACATTAAAATTACTATTTGTGGATAATTAAACAAAATGTTGAATATGTAAAATTAAATTTGAGGATACATGTTATGAACAGTGAAATAGAATAATAGATGCAAATGGACATGTTAAATGTGATTAATTAATAATTAATTTGGAGAGGCAAATAATGATATTGTCAATATATTAAGAAGGAATTAAAATTAAGCGGGAGATTATGTAATGAAGATACGATGACTAGAAATGGAAAATGGGAAAAAGATGTAAAATGTACTATGTATAATTAGAAGATGTACAGAGGGAAAAAGCCTGGACAACACTTTGTTTATAAAGAAGTTTTAAGTATGTAACAAAACAAAAAAAAAACTTTCCTTGGGGAAAAAAAATGGAGCAAAACTCACTTAGCAAATTTCTCCCTTAGCAACAGAAATTTTGGGCTCGGTTGTGATCCTAAGTCGAGGACTACCGGTATTGGATTAAAAAAAAAAAAATTAAGAACCCGATTTGGAGGGATAGCGTTATAGGCTCGCCCTTATCTCCTGAGTTGTCTCTTCTTTTCCACCGGCATCACCTGTAAATGTGGATATCCTTGCACCGGCCAATCCGATCGCACCACTCCTGAGCTTTGGCTTCCATCACCGGGTTTAAGTCGTTGTCATAGAACACGACGGTGTCGGCTTCCACCAGGTTGACGCCCGTGGAGCGGCTGTGGGAGGAGAGGATGGCGCAGAAGAGCCGTTTGTCTCGATTGAAGGTTTTCATCAGCTCCTGACAGAGAGGGAAGGACACACTGGTTTGCAAAAGCTCACGAGAAGATATACAGATATACCAGGGGTCAGCAATCTTAAACACTCAAAGAGCCATTTGGACCCGTTTCCCACAGAAAAGGAAACACTGGGAGCCACAAGAACTCCTTCCCGTGCCTGACTTTTCCCTGAGCAGCCGCCAAACTAGCCTATGTAGTTGAATGAAACATTGTGTTTGCTTCTGAAACTATTCTTTTCCTGGATTTATCCATTGTTCGCCTACTGGGGGTCGAAACGCTCAATAAATCATGTGCCGGCTGATGTTGCACATTGGCGGCGGTTGTGACGCATATTTAGAGCGACAGGGAGCTGCTTCAGAGGGATGAAAGAGACACATGCAGCTCCAGAGCACGGGTTGCTGACCCCTAAGATATACCGAAATACAGGATCATCTGCCGCATTCTCATTGGCTTAAAAACTAAACCTGGTAGGATTTGCCCAATGAAGCAGGCAGAAATCCATGTTTTATGACAGGGGTGTCAAACTCAAGGCCCAGGGGCCGGAGCCGGCCCACCGCATGCTTAGACCTGACCCGCAAGATCACCCTGGAAACAGCGAAGGACTGGTCCGCAGTGCCTCTGCCGGCAAAAATGGAGCTCGGGAGAGCTGCGGGTGACACTCCCGGGCTGTTTTCGCTGGCAGAGGGTTGCAAGTAGCTGTCCCAACAAAAAATGGAGCTCGGGAGCCTGTTTTCGCTGGCAGAGTACTCGGGCTACCACAGATGCCCCCAACACGAGTGATGTTGAGCTGGCCACACTCATCCCGTCGCCATCACCCTCCCCAAGGTGAAACAAAACCGTGATGCGGCCCTCAATGAAATCCAATTTGACACCCCTATATTATGACATCTGTGACAGGGTTTAGACGCAAAGTAAAACATACGATGAATAGTTTGAAAGGAACTGGTTATGTCTAAAAGTCTAAGGACGAGAAGGACTAAGGGTGACATGAGAACAGTCTTCTACTATTTGTGGGAGGGGGGGCTGTCCCAAGAGAAGACGGTATCGATCAATTTTCCAAAGTACCAGAGGGCAGGACAAAAAAAGCAATGGAAGGAAACGAATCAAGGAGAGAAGCAACCTGGAACTTAGGAAAAAAAATCCTCACAGTGAGGACAATTAATCAGTGGAACTCTCTAGAAGTTGTGGGTGCTCCCTCACTGGAGGTTTTCAAGAAGAGATTGGACAGCCGTGTGTCCAGAGCGGCACAGGATCTCCTGCCTGAGCTTGGGGGGTGGATTAGAAGACCTCTGAGGTCCCTTCCAACTTGGTTGTTCTGTTATAGACCTGAAAATGCTATGTGTGAACTTGCTCACTGGGTGCAAGTGGGCTTCCTCCCACAGTGAGCGTGCTCAGGGGGAAGTTACAAAAATCAAGTTCTGGAAAGAGCGAGGAAAAATAGCAAGACGGACCTGGCGCTCTTCCTGGTTTGCACACTCATCGATTCTCACGTAGGTGAGGAAATGGAAGTTGAGGAACCGTTCCAAGATGTCCAACATGAGCATCATCTGCGACAAGATCAGCACCCTTCGCCCTTCTGACTTCAGCTTCTGGAGCAAGACCGCCAGGGCTTCCAGCTTCCCTGCAATGCAAGAGGAAGAAGAAGAATCAGAGCCCGGGAGCCTGAAGTCATCTGTCAGGTTGATGGACAGGTGGAAATCAAGGCGTTTCCTCTACCTGCATCGTACTGGATCAGACGGAGGTCAGGGAAGGGAAGCAACAGCCGGGGCATGGTCAGCTGATGCAGCTGCTTCAGGTACGGCAACGCCTTCTCCTTCAGGTTGTGCCGGAGGAGTTTCATCCGGTGGCTGTAAGCAGGGGGAAGCCTCGCCACGTGCAAAGACGGAGGAGCGGCCACAGCAGCGGGCAACGCGCAGAGTGCCCTTGGGAACAAAGCACAACCATGGCAAATGTTCCTGGCAGGGCCATGTTGTCACCCGCCTGATTTCAAAACCTGCTCTGAATGAGGCTTCCCCAAGAGCCTGAAGCAAACTCGACAAAAACCCCTTTTATTAATTGATTGGGAATTCTGCTCATTCACTTCCAGCAAAGTCTTTCAAGGGAGGATTTACTGTCACAGACCTTATCGGGCTTGGAAAGCTGCCAGGCTGATATCTGCAGAACTTGGCAAGGAGTCTTGGAGAGTCACAAACCAATTAAGCGAACTAATGGTCTCTTGCAAACTTCACTCCCCTTTCGCTTCTCTTTTATTCCCTCTATGAGGGGCCATTCATCGTCCACCTGTGGCCTTAAACTCAAGTCAACGCCTGTTCTTTAACTGTTCCCTTCATCTGGCAACTCTGTGCATGTGCACACTGGGAACAGGCTCCAGCTGTTTGTCTGGCTCACTGATCTCTGACTCAGAAGGCAGCTGATAACTGGCATATGGCCCTGGCCCCCCCTCTGCCTCTGACGCAGAGCCCTCATCAGAGCCTTCCCCAGACTTCAGGACCGTCCCATGTTCCTCCCCAACCTCCGAATCTGCTTCCAGCTCTGCTGGCCACTAACAGGCCACAACACCTCCTTTCTCTTTGACCTCAAGGGTAGACTCGGGTTTCTAAATGTCCCAGTGTTGGAAGACAATGTATAAAGTATGGAAAGTGCATCCAAAGTCTACATCTCAAGGCCCATGTTTCTCCCCAACCTCCTCACTGTCCAAATCTGCTGGCAGCTCTGCTGGCGGGCCACAACACACACAACTTAAAGTTGCGAAGGGTTGAGACCCCTGAACTAGGCAACCCCCTGAGCCAAGAATGCCCTTTGATAACGACTCAGTAGAGAATCGTTGGGAGGAAGACTCGAGCCAAGGATGGAGCTTGGAGTCACCTGTCGATGGTGTCCCTCAAGGACTGCTGCTGCTGTTCCAGCTGGCAGGTCAACCCTCCTAGAGGGTCTTGATGATCTTTGGAGAGACCGCAGTTGACGAAACCAGCCCAGCTCCATTTTCTGGTTCTGGCGGAGAACTGAGGTGTTGTTGTGTTGGAGTTGCCCACCAGGGAGCAAATCCTACGGACATCCTTGCCGTAGACGGGAGCTCTGGAGCAACGCCGTTCGTTGCAAGAGAAGATCCGGTCCAAGCGTTCCTTCAGAAGCCTGTTTTTCTCCTCAAACGACTCCTTGGTAGATGACAAAAACAAGAACGCCCAGAGCGGTTGCAGAGATCATTAATTCTCTAAAATTAGAAAGATTAAAGTTCTACAGCTGCCTGCTGGGATGCCTTGTAAACTTACAGCCTTGCTTACACCAAAAATAACTATAAAGTGTAGCCATCCCCCCCCCCACACACAATTTAAAATACGCAATTTCACCTTGAAAAAAGAGGACAAACAATAGCGACAAAATGAAATAAAATTGTGCAAAAGGCCAAGGGAGGAAGGGAAGGGAGGAAGGGAGGGAGAGAGAAGAAAGAAAGAAAGAAAGAAAGAAAGAAGGGAGGGAGGGAGGGAGGGAGGGAGGGAGGGAAGGAAGGAAGGAAGGAAGGAAGGAAGGAAGGAAGGAAGGAAGGAAGGAAGGAAGGAAGGAAGGAAGGAAGGAAGGAAGGAAGGAACCCTAAGACTGTGGTATGGGGCATACTCCATTACTTCCAAAAATGGATTTGAAAGAGATGTTAATTCTGAGGCCTTGGTGGCTCGCAAATGCAAAATAAGTGGCCATACCTGTGAATGACCGCCATGAATGCCAGACTTCAGGGAGGAAGCAGAGTCTCCCGATGCCATATTAGCGCCCATGGTTCTTCCTGCAAACACAAACTTAAAACCTCAATCAAAATGTTTATACGGCTCAAGCATCCCCTTATAAATGGCTTCGCACTCTGAATCAAACAGTGGAGGCCACAGGTCACATTCACACAGACAGTCCTCCACTTACAACAGTCTTTTTAGTGGCTGCCCGAAGTTACAACGGCACTAAAAAAAAAGGTGCCGTTTCTCATGGTCCTTCATGATTTCAACAGTCTTAAGGGTGAAAAACTTCTGACTGTTTCTCACACTTCAGACCACTGCATGATCCCTGCGGTCTTGTGATCAGAATTCAGACACGTAGCGTATTTGTGACGGTTGCAGTGTCACCTTTGGCAACCTTCTGACAACTAAAATCAATGGGGAAGCCAGATTCACTGAACAGCTGGATTACTTACCTTGCCGTTTTATAAAACCCTAGTAAGGCCACATCTGGAATAACTGCAACCAATTTTTGTCACCCTACTACAAAAAAGATGTTGAGACTTTGGAAAAAAAGTTCAGAGAAGAGCAACTAAGATGATCAAAGACCTGGAGACTAAAACATATGAAGTGCGGCTGCAGGATTTGGGGTTTGGTTAGTCTAAAGAAGAGAAGAATTAGGGGTGACATGATAGCAGTATTCCAGTATTTGAGGGGCTGTCACAAAGAAGAGGGGGTCAAATTATTCTCCAAAGCACCAGAAGGCAGGACAAGAAGCACTGGATGGAAACTAACCAAAGACAGAAACAACCTGGAATTGAGGAGAAGTTTCCTAACAGTGAGAATAATTAACCTGTAGAACAGCTTGCCACCAGAAATTGCAGGTGCTCCATCACTGGAGGTTTCTAAAAACAGTCTAAACTGCACCTCAGAAGCCTGATCTTCAAAATCTGTGATCAGCTCCCATCTCTCCTTATCAAAGGGCCCAAATTTGGACCACAGCCTCTGTAGGAGTGGCGAAGCAAAGGGGGACCTCCTGGCATGTAGAGAGGAGCCGCATCTCCCCCCCACCCCCTGACTAGGAAAGCCCCCTCAGCCTTATCTCTCCAAGCCTGTTAAAAGTCTGTTGTGAAATCCCATGAAAGACTGTTTACCAGGACTTTGCTTGAGAGGAATTCCCTTTAAATTAAATAAAAGGGGCTTTATCGGGACGAGGAGTCGGCTTCTTGTTTTTGGGAAGCCTCAGTCAGAACATAGGGAACAGACTGAATAAAGCTCTCTACAACAACCCTGACATGTGGGTGAGTGGCGGGCAGCACAAGTTCACTGTTCTCTCATGAATGCTCTGAGTGTCACAGCAATACAGGAATTGGGACAGGTAAGATAGAAAGATGGACACAAAGGAAGCGTCCTTACCTGGCTGAGTTCCTGATGAAGTCTGCAACCCCACTGTGTGCTGGTTCCCAAGTGCGTTGAGAGCATTTTGGACAGTTCCTGGCTGGGGCACCGTCTGCACCACCACGGGGCCCTGAGGTCGGAGATATTGGGGACCCGGAGCCGAAACTATTTGCAGGACACTGCCTGGAAGGTAGAAATTGAAAGTGAAAGAAAAAGGGGACTGACTTTTTCAGGAAGTAATAAGACTGCCCCACTGATTTTTTTCTAACATCTCATCTTAGGAAAAGTTGACCATCACTGCAATATCCTCACAGTCACACGATCAAAATCTGGGCCCTTGGAAACTGACATACATTTTACAATGGTTGCAGTGTCTCAAGGATATGTGATCACCTAATGGTGACTTTTCCAGCCTGATTCCGACAAGCAAAGTCAACGGGGGAAGATGGATTTGCTTTAAGGCCGCATAATTCATTTAACCCTTGCAGGGATTCGCTTAAACTTCCGTGGGGAAAAAAGGGTCGTAAAACGGAACAAAACTCGCTTAACAACTGCCTTGCTTAGCAGCAGAAATTTTGGGCTCAGTTTTGCTTGTAAATCGATAATTATTTGAATGGTTAAACAATCCACGGATTCCTTGGGTGGCCTTAATGAAGGCTGGATTCTGTTGGTCTCCAAGGATCTCCAAAATGGGAATGATCCAGGAGGGTTAGCTTGATGAAGAGAAGAGAAGAGAAGAGAAGAGACTTTATTGTCACTTTGAATGTATGCAAATTGTCATACATTAAAAATGAAATTTTGTTGCATCCAGCTCTTAAAGGGTCACCACCTCCAATTTACCCTACATAAACATGACAAAATAAATAAATAGGTAAATACAAAAGTATGTATATACCCACATATATTCTATGACACAGAGAAACAACCGTTTAGATTGGATGTATACATGTTTATGGCGAGAAAAATGAATCTTGAGAATTTACCAGACTTGGAAACAAAATTGTAACAGAATCTGGTAGTCCTGCTAGAAATACTTCGAAACCTCGTCCCAGAGGGGAGCAACAGAAACAGACTATGGGATGGGTAGGGTGGGGAGGTCTCTAACAATACTTTGAGCTCTAAGCACATAGCGCTTATAAGCAATATCCTGAATAAAGGGACGTGAGCTTCCCATAATCTTCTCTGCTGCCCTCACTACTCTCTGTAGGGATTTTCTATCTGAGGCACTGCTGCCACCAAACCAAACAGGGATGCAATTGCCCTTAATGTCTACAACCGGAAGACCACGCAAAATCCAAAATACGTCCCAGGAAGCACGGGTAGATCACCCATCCCAACCGAGAAAAATGCTGGGGACGGGGAGTCTCCCCAGAAGTATACTTCAAAGCTGCTCACCTTGCAGTTGTAGAGGCTGTCCTGCGGTCAACTGGCGGAGTTGGCTGTGAGACAGAGTGAATTTGTTTCCCTGGAACTGCAGCGTCACCGGTGTCTCCGGCTGTGTGATCCGGCCCTGTGCCCCTGCAATGGAAGCCAGCTGGGCTATTTTGACCACTTCACCACCTGGGGAAGAGGGGTGGAAGCACCCGTGAAGAAGGAGAGGGCAAGGCAGGTGGGGGGGGGGCTTCTCCCAGAGATCCCCTGGTTTCCTGTCGTGGCGGTTAGTAAAACGGAGGACGTGAACCACATGCAGAGATGTAGAGAGAATGCAGAGGTGGGAGCGGAGGGAGGGAGGGAGGGGAAGGGAGGAGGGAAGTGTCATCCAAGAAGTTCCACAGGTACAGCTTTGATACAGGTGTGACGGGCCAATTTCATTGGGCTCAGTTTCTTTAAATGCGGAACGGTGGGGTGATCGGGGCAGGCAGAGGGCAGAGATCCTTCCACTTTCACAGATTAACAAGCGTGACCTGGAAAAAACTCACGTGACACTTCAGAAAAGAGAGAGAAGAAAAGTCCTTAAGGTCGGAACCTCTACTGCCTTTTCAAAAGCAAACTAACGCAGGAATTAACAATGCACAGGGCACACGGAATAATTGAACCAAAGAAGAGTATGTTTATGTGTATATATACACAATCTACTTTTGCATTGAACTCCAAGCCCAAAATAAGATCATATGTGAGTGGGTGTATTCACTTGTGATATACTGTACATGCATGCATGTATGCAAGCATACATACATACATACATACATATACACAAGCTGATAACCCAGCATTGCCCAGGTATTTATTTATAGGGGGGAAATATCGGGACCAAACATAATTTCTAAGTTGGATTTTCCCCCTTACCAGAGGGAGCCCCCTTGTGGAGTACTGTGAAGCTGTTACCATGGCAACTCCACTGCGCTGTACAGCAGAAGCCATTTTACAGCAGTACAGTAGAAGCCATTTTAAGGCACAATAGGCTATATCTTAACAGAACACACACACCGAGGGGTTTTAAGGGTGTCGTACCCCCCACAGTAATTTGGGCTTGGAAATCTACGTGAAAGCAGATTCATTCCCAAGGATTTAATTTCCCCAATTCATTGGAAACGTCCAATTAGCAATGACGAATTTTTCTACTGGGGAGGTCGGTAAGCTCATGCAGCTCTAGCCAAAAGGACTTGGATTCAGCAAATGTATTTTTCAGCACACAGAAGGTTATCTTTCACAGACTCCCTTTGATGAAGAATTGAAGGTTTATTGGTTGTGACAAGTGACAATTTTTTGAGTGTGTCCGTAGGTGTCCCTGCCATGAATGAAACATGAAATTCAGGCTCTGTTAACCTGAATTTATGGAGTTTCTCTGTAAAATCAACTCAGAAAGGGACAGAAAAAATCAGGATTTTTAATGCCTGTATACAAACGTCGAATCTCTCAAGTTTTGGAGTAGAGTGTGGCATATTTGTTTGACTTTTATAAAGGCAGTGGGTTCCCTGGGGAGATGGGGGTGGGGGGAGAACATTAGTACAACAGTGCTGGAGAGTCACTCTAAAGCAAGAGTGGACGCCTCTGGTTCCTTTATACCATCTGTGGACTTTAACTCCCAGAATCCCTGGCTAAGGAATTCTGGGAGTTGAAGCCTACAGGTGGAAAGGGGACAGAGCCGCCCACCCTTGCTCCAGAGGTGCTAATAATTCATCTATTCATCAGAAATAGAAATAGCTTTAGCCTGTTCCTAAGCCCAGCTTCCCATTCTTCCTTACGGAGCGTGGTTCCTTCCTGTGAGATTAGTGTTCTCAAAAAAAAAAATATAAAAAAAATGAAAGAATTAAATTAGGAGGAGGAAATGTGCTTTTTTTTTCCTTTCCCAAAATTTAGTTTCCGAGGAAGGCTGACCGAAGAGAAGAAACATGCAAAGAGAAAGGAGATTAAGTTGACACCGCTAATGTGCAGGTAATCCTTGACTTAACCTCAATAACAAAGCCCAAAGTTTACGCGGCTAAGCAAGGCGGTCCTTAAGAGAGCCGCGCCCCGTTTCCCAGCCTTTTAAATGTTGCCACATTGGTTAAATGAATTGCCGCAGAATCCGGAGGTCATTAAGTGAATCCAGCTGCCCCCCCCTCCCGGGTCGACCTTGTCCGGAAACCGCCTGGAAAGGTTACCAGCGGGGATCACATGACCCTAGGATAGTGCAACTGTCGTAAGTACATGCCAGTTGCCGAGATTTTGATGCTGCAAGTATTTTGAATGTGCTGTTAACTTCTGACTGTCACTAACAAAACGGTTTTAAGTCAAGGACCACCTGTGTGTTCACATCAATTTTCAGAGCCCTTTTTTCTTATCTAAATAGCAATAGTACTCAGACTTATATACCGCTTCACAGTGCTTTTTACAGCGGTCTCTAAGTGGATTACAGAATCAGCCTCTTGCCCCCAACAATCTGGGTCCTTATTTTACCCACCTCGGAAGGGCGGGAGGCTGAGTCAACCTTGAGCCTGGTGAGACTCGAACTGCCGAACTGCAGCTAGCAGCCAGCTGAAGTCGCCTGCAGTACTGCACTAACCACTGTGCCACTGTGGCTCTTATGTTGCACCCCAAAGTTTTTCGTTCCCAAAATAAAGCAAATTAAAATGGTGAGCAAGGCAAACTCCAAAGGGGGAGGAGAATGGAAAGGGAAGGAGCAAACCGAGCCCCCGTCCAAATATACCTCTACGCGGATCCCTGTACACATGGTTAGGGGTGCCTAATAACTTAACCTCAGGGAAGCTTTGGAAAGGAGGAGGGGAGGAGGAAGAGGAGGAAGAGGAGGAGGAGGGAGAGAAGGAAGCTGGAGACACCTAGGAAGCAGGGCAGAGGGGCACTTACTGGGTAACCGAGCCTGTGCCTGACTGGTTAACAGGAGCCTCTGAGGCTGGACACTCTGTTGGATGGTGGGTGGGGGAGCCTGTGGCTGGGCCTGCCCTAGCTGGAGGCCCTGGGTGGTAGCCTGGCCCCGCAGTTTCACTGGATGGGCCGGGCTAGTTGCGTTGGCGAAGGTCATTGCTGGCGGATGTCTTGGAGGAGGAAGAGGAAGAGGAGGAGGTGGAGGAACACTGGAGGAAGACTGCAATTGTGGTGGCGCGGCAGTGGCAGCCGAGGAGACGGCAACGGTGGCTGCAATCAATAAGGTCAGGGGGTATAAGCGGTTAGAGTCGGTCCTTTTTCTTTCTTTCAAGGGTTAGAGCAATGGAGAAATTTCAGCGGTCACAGTTTTAAACGTCAGGGGGGGTGGGGTGAGTACAGACAGCCTAACCCTTAAATGAGTGGTGCGGTTGGCCTAGAGGTGGAGCTCTCCCCTCACAATCAGGAGGCTGTGGGTTCGATCGTAGGCAGAGGCAGATCTTTCTCTCTCTGGGCACAATGAGAATATTATCTGCCAAACAAAACTGGTGACAAGAAAGGCATCCGGCCAGTAATCACTCAGCTGCATTCAGCTGCCCAGACTCCACCCCGCAAGGGATTATTAAATGATGATGATTTGGGAGCCTTAAATCAAGGCACCGAAAGCGACCCGATGCTCGAATTTAGCTTCTCGGTGGCTGTGCGTGTAAACACACATGCACAAACACATGGGAACACAATTTTGGGGAGGAGGAGGGGAGGGGAGAGAGTTCAGGTGGGTTTGCCAGCTCTTCACTTTGACAGCTTGGAAGGCTTTCTAACATGAAGTTCTCCAACTTTATCCAAGGAGAGCTAGGGTGGTGTAAAGACCGCCAGGTTGGTTCAGGTGCCAGGCTAGAAAGCAGGACATTGTGAGTTCTAGTTCCTCCCTTTGGCAAGAGAACCAGGTGGGTGTTCTGACCTAGGCTTCCTGAGAAAGCTGAATCACAATCTTAGTCCCCAAAACCCTCTTCTATTTAAATGGCTGTGAATTATGGTCACTCACAGCCCATAATTATTCACAAACATTATGTGAAGATTCTGACAGATGTCTGCTCGAGTTGCCAAAGTCTTTCAGGGTAATGTTGATAAGCACCCACCTTTCTCTCCCTTGAAACTCTGCCAGAGACCTAATTGTCAATTAGTTTTACAAAGCCAAATGGAGCACAGAGTCAAACAGGACTTCTCAGAGCTTGAACCGATCAGATGAACTAATTGCTTCCTAAAAAGGCTCACCTCCGTTTGCTCCTCTTTTATGTCTCATGGGAGGGCCAATCATCTCCAAGCCCTTTTTGTCTTAACTGTTCTTGCCTTCTGGCAGCTCTGAGCATGCGCACACTGGGAACAGGCTCACACTGTTCTTCTGTCTCGCTGATGTCAGACTCCAGAGGCAGCACATAACTACCAGATGGCCCCGGCCTCATTTCTGCCTCTGACACAGAGCCCTCATCACAGCCTTCCCCAGACTCCTGGATTGGCCCATGTTCCTCCCCAACCTCCTCACTGTCCGAATCAATGGCCAGCTCTGCTGGCCACTGGTGGACCACAACCACAACCTTGAGCCAGTGTCTGTCTCTCTGTCTCTATCTTTTTCATTTATCTCTCTATTTCTCTATTTCTCTATTCATCCATCCATCCATAAATCTCTCTCCCTATATCTCTATTTATCATCAAATATCTATCTATCTATCTATCTATCTATCTATCTATCTATCTATCTATCTATCTATCTATCTATCTATCATCTATTCTCTCTCTCTGTCTCTCCCCCTCCCTCCCTTCCTCCCCAACCCACGTCACAGGATTGTTGTTATGGGGAAAAGGAGGAGGAAAAAAGGTATGTTGGATAAATTTGCCGACTTGAGTTATTTCTAAAAATAATAGCAGTGGGATACAAACAAATGAATAAATAAATAAAAAGGGCTGCCCTGATGAAGCTTCATCATCTTAAGCACTCACTGAATTTGAGACCAAAGGGGAAAAAAACACAAACATACAACAAAGCAGCTTTATCATGCCCATCCTAACCACCCGCTGAATTTGAGACCAAAAAAAGGACACAGTCTAAACATTCTGCTGGAAATGTTGACTTTCAGCTCAAGCTGAAACCTTTAAAAAGAAAAGGATGATGAAAACACAGGTAAGAGGGGGTTTGCTTGAACACTTCAATACCCTCCATTCCAGATTTTCAAACAAAGCACAATCAAGTCATTGATCCAAAATGAGATTCTCTCACAATATTAGTGATCAAACTGGGACCAACCTCTTTAAAACCAAGTTTGGGGGTGTGGGATTTAAGCATTTAAGCCCCAGGTCGCTTGCCTGGACCATCTCCAGAAAGAGCAGGACAACTGGCTGTCGTTCCATTTTTTAAGTCCCTTTCTGAAGTTCCAAATCAAAAGGGGGAGGGGGAAAAAAGGGGGGGTGGGAGAGCTTAAAATTAGGTTTTCTGAGAGAAATCCCATCAAAATGAAATCTGCCCAGTGTCACTTGCTGGTGAGATGAACAGTGTATGAAAATTTAACAAACGAAATAAAATGTCCGGGAATATCTCAGCCCAAGCGAACTCAACAAGAGCATCCTGCCTTGAAAACTCAGGAAGACACCCACCAAAACCTACCATGTTTTCCTGAAAAAAAGACAGGCTCTAATTTTCGTTTGAAACCCCCCCCCCCAAATAAGCGCTTGGCCTTATTTTCGGGGAGGTCTTATTATTTTGGAGGTGCAGGAGGCCCCTTAACCTCGGCCCGCAGCTCAGCTGATCCAGAGAGGGCCGGAAATTCTGTCTCTGTTTCTGGTACACTCTTGCCAGCCCTAGCGTCACTGGGCGGGCTGCTCTTTTTGCGGGCGCCACTAAGAGAAGGGGTGTGGGAGCTAGGGTTTGTGGGAGTGGCCTCTGTGACTCTGTTCCGAATGGATGGCAGGTGCATTTGGGGTGCATGGAGCATGTCCCCCCTTTCCTTTCCCATCCCCAAGAAATGGCAGGGACCGGCTGCCCATGTGCTTAAATATTTTCAGGGAAGGCTTATTTTTTGGGGAGGGCTTATTTTAGCACGGGCTCAAATGCCCGATTGGGCTTATTATCTGGGGAGGTCTTATTTGGGGGGAAACCAGGATAGGAGAGCACCTTATGTGTTGAAGAACCACAGAATTGGTTCACAATTCACAGAAGAACCTCAGAATTGAGCTTCCAAAATGCCAGCTCAGGACGCATTCAGGAAACAGAGAAACCACTAAATGCAGCTCAAGCTGAGTAGAAGGTCAAGTCAAAGACCTGGGAATCCTTCCATCCAAATCCCAAGTGGACAATATCTCAACATCTGTACACCCAACCTGGCCTGAGGTCCACAGCTGGAAATGCTGGTTGGAGAAGAAACAATTAGGTGGATCTACCCCAATCCGTTCCTCCAGTCTGATGACTTGTGTGCAGCTTCCTCAACATTGATTTCATCCAGATGTGCAGGAATTCCAACCTGGGCTGGTAGTTAGTGGTGGTTGTGGTGAACCTCAACAGATCGGGAAGGCACCAGGTTGAGGAAGGCTGGTTTAATTCCAAGGACTGGTTTTGTCACAGGAGGGGGAGGGAGGGAGGATGAGCATGAAGGGGAACCAACCCACCCTTGTTGACAAGGAAGGAAACCGAGAAGGATCGCCTTTCTCACCTTGATTTGCAGATACCGTTGTCATGGGAGACCTTCCTCGCACTTGGGCCTGTTGAGCAACCGTTGCCGTACTGGTGGCCCGCTGCACTTGAGCGCTAGGAAAGGTGACCATCTTGCCTTCAGGTTTTTGTCCATACTGAACAGGTTGAAACAATCTGGAAAAAAGAAAAACCCAAGGATGGTTGGCTGCTGGGATGATTTTCCACAAAGTAATTTTGGAGTCATAGTAATAAAAAAAAAAAGCAAGTACCGTATTTTTCAGAATATAAGATGCACCTTTTCCCCTCAAAAAAAGAGGCTGAAAATCTGGGTGCATGTTATACACTGAATACAGCATTTTTTGCCTACCGAAGCCCCGCCCCTTCACCAAAATAGCCGTGCATAGCCTTATGGAGGCTTTCAGAGAGCTCCTAGGGGCTGGGGAGGGCATAAATGAGCAAAAAAACAGCCCATTTGTTGCTCAATTTTGCCCCCGCCCCCAGGAGCACTTTGTAAGCCTCCTAAAGGCTATCCATGCCCTCTGTGACAAAAAGCGGGCCCATTTTTGCAAAAAACGGGACATTTTTGGGAGGTTTGCAGAGTGCAAACTTTTTAAAAAAAATTTGCCACTTCAAAACATCGGTGCGTCTTATACTCCAAAAAATACGGTAATTCAGAGTCCTTTCGACCACATTTAAAAATTGAGGAACTCTCTCCTCAAGGAGGAGAGGATTTTGGGATTTTGCTATCTTGAGCCAAAGGCACTTTCTAGCATCCTTTTTAATGACCTTAGGGTGGAAGGGGGTTGAATATTTAGGGGATGGTCATGGTGCCCTAACCCTTGGAGATGCTTTAAACTCTTCCTTCCTTCCTTCCTTCCTTCCTTCCTTCCTTCCTTCCTTCCTTCCTTCCTTCCTTCCTTCCTTCCTTCCTTCCTTCCTTCCAACCCTTGAATGCCATTCTGAAATTGAGACCCATGCTTGAGACCGTGAGCATCAACATCATCATCATCGTCTTTTAACGACCCCATAATTCCTTGCTGGGTGGAATCTGGCCAAGGGAATGGAGCTAGCAGAAGGTTTAATGGCCGGATGCCATTCCTGTTGCCAGGGTGGAGTTTTGTTCAGCAGATATATTCTCATCCTGCCCAGACAGAGAGAAATATCTGCCTCTACCTAGGATTGAACTCACAGCCTCCTAACTGTAAGGTGAGAGCTCCAGCTCTGGGCCACCGCAACACTCCCATGAGCATCAACATGCCACACAAAACTGTGCAGGGACAAGAGTCCGATCAGCATTACGATTGGCTGAACAAGAGGCAGTGGTGTTATGGAAGGCTAGGTGCGGCTTACCTGTTGGGCTTCAGCTTGACGGGAGGCGGCCTGGGAGGCGGCAGGGGAGAGGTGTAGATCTCTTCGATGAGCTTCCGGGTTATTTTTTGTTTGGGCACCACCTGGGATTCATACCGCGTCATTTTCTTCTCGAGTCCAATCAGGTCAAAGAGACTCAGGTCTGCAACCTAGAGGATGGCCAAGAGGGGAGAAAGTGTACCTTGGGCACCTGTTATCATTGGATTTAGTCCCTTTAGTTGTTAGGCTGATGATGTTACTTAGTTTGGTAACGAAAGGTCTGCAAGGAAACAACCAAGCTCAGGAAGCATCACGGACCCCACAGTCCTTCTTCTCTTCCTCCTCCCGTCTCCTCCTCCTCCTCCTCCACTCTGCAAGCCACATTTCTTTCTAGCACTGATGATGCTACCTAGTTGGGTCATGAAACGTCTGCAAGGAAACTACCGAGCTCAGAGAGCAACAAGGACCCAACAGTTCAATGTTGAGTTACAAAGATTCTCTTCTATTGTTAGTTCATTTCATCTCTCTCTCTCTCTCTCTCTCTCTCTTTCTCTCTCTCTCTCTCTCTCTCTCTCTCTCACACACACACACACACACACACACACACACACACACACACACACACACACACAAACTGTGGAGTCCTTGATCACACCTTGGAGCAGAAAAGTAAAATTAGAAATTGAAAAGATCCTTATTTCCTAGTCCATTTCATCTCTCCATCTCCCTCTCTCTCCCTCCCCCCCCCTCTCTCTCACACACACAAACTGTGGAGTCCTTGATCACACCTTGGAGCAGAAAAGTAAAATTAGAACTTAGAAGTTGAAAACATTCTCCCTTTTATTTTCTAGTCCATTTCATCTCTCCATTTCCATCTCTTTCTCACACACACACACACACACACACACACACACACACACACACGCTATGGAGTCCTTGGGCACGCCATGGGGCAAAAGAATAGAATTAGAAATGGGAAGTCGGAAAGGTTCTCCCTCTTCCTCATCCAACAGGGGACCTTGCGAGTCCAACCCTTCACTCACCTTCCACAGGCCGCTCTCCAAGGCTGTTAAGGCCAGCGAGGCGGTCGAGAACTGCAAAGCCCCCGAAACGTAAGAGGAGCCACACAGCCGAGGGTTGATCAGATCCGGGTGGTTGCAGATCTTCTGCAGCTGCATCAAGACATGAAGAACACTGACGAAGTGCCCACTTTTCACAGCATCTTGGGTCCTGCCGAAGGAGAAGAAACCAGAGGCTCAAAGTTAGAAGAGTGAATTAAGGCTGAAACCTACAATGAACGGTTGCAGGAATTGGGCATGTCTAGTCTAGGAAAAAGAAGGACCAGGGTAGACATGAGAGCAGTCTTCCAGTATTTGAGGGGCTGCCACAGAGAGGAGGGGGTCAACCTGTTTTCCAAAGCACCCGAAGGCCAGACAAGGAATAATGGATGGAAACTGACCAAGGAAATAAGGAGGAATTTTCTGACAGTGAGAACAGTCAACCCATGGAACAGAAGTTTCCTTCGTAAGTTGTGGGAGCTTCGTCCCTGGAGGCTTTCAAGAAGAGACTGGACTGCCATCTGTCAGAAATGCTGCAGGGTCTCCTGCTTCGGCAGGAGGTTGGACTAGATGACCTACAAGGTCCCTTCCAATTCTGTTAATCTGTAACCAGGATGATGAGGTGACTGGAGGATGAAACCTACGATGAATGGTTGCAGGAACCGGGCATGGCTAACCATCGTTAATGGTTCTATGTTCAACTCAGAGACACCTACTCGGGCTGGAGGATGACGTCTTCGTACATCATTTTCTGCCGGTTGGAAAGCCGGCACTTGAGGACGTGTTCGTACTTCTTTGTCAGCTGCTTCTCCACGTCCCTTTTGGATCTGCGCAGGATGAATGGCTGGATCATCTGCAGAGGAGAGGTGGGAGGGAGGGAGAGGAGGAAGCGGGCGGTGAATATTTTAGACGTTCAAGGATATCCCTTCGCACAAAGAGTAGTGGAAGCTTGGAAGCAACTTTCAGGGAAGTCGGCTGTTAGGAAATGAAGCTTAAATAAACATGCTGGGGGTAAACAGATGTCCATCATCCGGCCAAAAATGAAAAATAAAATAAAAAATTAATAAAAATAATGAATTATTAAATTATTCAATTTGATAAAAATTAAAGGTGAAGGAGAAAAAGAAAAGGAAAGAAAGGAGGAGGAGGAAGGAAGTGACAATGAGAGGGAGGGAGGAAGGAGGGAAGGGGACAATGAGAGGGAGGGAGGGAGGGAGGGAAGGGGCAATAAGAGGGAGGTATGAAAGGAACCAAGGGAGAGAGGGAGGGAGGAAGGATGGAAGGAAGGAAGGAAGGAGGAAGGATGGAAGGAAGGAAGGAAGAAGGGAGGGAGGGAGGGAAGGAAGGAAGGGAGAATGGGAAGGAAGGAAATAAACTCAAAGGGCAGTCTTGAAGCACCACTTTTTCTTCTGCCAGTTTTCTATCTTTCCAACATAACCTTTGTCAAAATCCTATTGCCCTGGGCCCAATCCCAGCGCCTGGCTTGAGGGACTCACCCTGTGCAGCCTGATGACGAGCTTATGGCAGTAGTCTTGATTCTCCTCGTTGGCTGCTTCACTGGGAAATCCAGGTAAGCTTTGGAGATTCCTGGAATCAGGAAGTGTACCATGGTCCACAGTTCCATCAAGGTGTTGTGCAGAGGGGTATCGATCAGAAGTAAGCGGTACTGACTGCAAAGAGAGGTGAGGGGGTGGGGTGGCACAGTGTAAGCCCTCCCGGAGAAACAAGACAAAGAAACACAATCAAATGGCCTCCTTCTATTTTAGTGTAAGGCTACATCAACAGAATCTTGCAAGTCAGAAGGTCCAAACTTTCCATGGATACTTTTTAAAAATAGTTTACTAGCCGATAATCCGGCGTTGCCTGGGTATTTATTTATAGGGGGGGAAAAGTCCGAACCAAACGTAATTCTAACATTGGATTTTCCCCCTTACCAGAGGAAGCCCCCTTGTGGAGTACTGGGAAGCCGTTTACATGGCCATTCCACTGCGCTGTACAGTAGAATCCATTTTACAGCAGTACATTAGAAGCCATTTTACAGCACAACAGGCTGTATCTTAGCAGAAAACACACCCCAAGGCATGTTAGGGGTGTCTTCCCCCACAGTATTTGTCTCCAGAGGGTACATCGTCTGTGTACCAAGTTTGGTTGAAATTGCTCGAGGCGTTCCAGAGTTTATATATATAGATATAAAAATATATAAGATTTTGACCGGGTCCAGACCTGCGCAGGTGGAAGAGGGCTTCCCAGTGCTTCTCCGTCATGTTCTTAATCTGTTGCATCTCGTCCACCATGAGGTACTTCCATCGTATCTTCATGAATGCTTGGTGGCCTTTGAAGAGCTGCTTGTAGGAGGTGATGCAGACGTTAAAACTGTTGGGTTCGGTCCACTCCTACGGAAGGGAGGGCCAATGAGAGGGAGGGAGAGAAGGAAGGGAGGGAAGGAAGGAAC